>NC_056631.2:96053682-96353682 GCF_002870075.4 Lactuca sativa
TCCCTAATATGATTTTGTCATGTTCCAAGCTGCGGTCACAGCCGCAGTGGCAGCTGCTATGTCCCAAATCAGCACTGACGGTACCAGAAGGACAGGGAGTGGTATTAATAACTCCACTCAAGGAGAAAGCCAAGGGCGCTCGAGAGAGTATTCCTTTAAGGACTTCACCAATGGCAAACCCGATTCTTTCAATGGAAGCGGGGTTGTCATCACACTGATGCAATGGTTCGAGAAGACCGAATCGGTCTTCGAAATTTTTGCATGCCCTGAAGCAAGCAAGGTCAAATATGCAGCTTGCGCTTTCTCTGGCCGAGCCCTTACTTGGTGGAACGGCCACATTAAGTCACTAACGCTTACAGTGGCTGCCTCGATGAGCTGGGAGGATTTGAAGGCAATGATGCTGAAAGAGTATTGCCCAAGGGGCAAAGTGCAAAAATTAGAGCAAGAACTGTGGAACCTCAAGATGACAGACTCTGACCTTGCAACTTATATCGCCCGATTCTGTGATCTAGCACTCCAGTATCTCGCTATGGTAACCCCGAAAGAAAAAAAGGTGGAACAATACCTTTGGGGATTGTCTTCCCGAATTCAGAATAGCATGTTAGCCTCAAGACCAACTACCTTTGACAGTGCCAAGGAGTTGGCACAACAACTCATCGACCATATGGCCAGCCATGACACTATAACAATCACCCCTGAGCAAGATGGAAGGAGAAGCAACAAAAGGAAGTTCTGGAACAACAAGAAGGATCAACCAACCTAGGACTCCACCAAGAAGCAACAGACTGTTGTTGTTCACGCTGCCACAACTCCTCCCACTCCAGTCCCCATAAATCGATACGCTGGAACCCTTCCAAAATGCAACAAGTGTAACTTCCATCATATTGGGGTTTACCGGGAGATGAATTGCAAGAATTGCAACAGGAAGGGGCACACTATCCGTTTGTAGAGCACCGACACAACCCATCAACTAGGTCCCTAGCATTAGAGCCAGCCCAACTTGTTACGAGTGCGGTGAAGCAGGACACTTTAAGAGAGACTGTCTTAGGGCAATGAATGTTGGTGACGGTGGAAGGGTGCTTATGATCACCGTAGGAGAAACTCCCTCGGAACCACCCATGAATAGTGCTACGTGCTTCTAACCGCCACATGTAGGTTTTAAATCCTTGCTGAGACTAGTGTCGACTTAGGGTTTATCAACCATAGATCTAGAGAACATGACAAATCGAAGTAAGTCTTATCACGTATATAAAACACATGGTTTTTACTAACGAATCTATGATGGCTAGTGTAAAAATTATTATCATATATCATTAAGATTCTAAGGACTTACAATGTATAATTTCGCCTTATTTCCTGTTCCTTGCTTGGTTGTGGGCTTAAGGTGGAGTCACTCATTCGACTGCCCTTGCAACCTTAATGATATACGGCTAGTTTACACCAAGCGACTTTAAAAGAACTGGTAGCACTCATACTACCAACTTTTTCGTTAATTCTAAAAGCCCTTATAGTGCTAATACTCACTAAATACAACTTGAAATATTCATAGTGGTAATAACAAGAATAAAACAGAGAGTATAAAGGCATGCGTAGAATAAACTATCATACCAAAACAATAACTCCTTTAAATTAACTTAACTCAAGTTACAATAATAAATTCCAAGGTCTTCATTTAACATCAGGCAAATTGGTCCCCGTCATATCAATTTGTTGTACTCTGAAAAGTACCCCATCCTTCCCCAACTCTCGAAGTCCCGGTGAAAGTGCTAATTTCGGGACAAAATTCCCTCTAAAGGGGGGATGATGTGACAACTATCAATTTCCGGTCAAGTCAAAGTCAACTAAAGTCAACTAGTCAATCCGGTCGACTCAATTAACCCTTGTGTACTAGGGCTTATTTTAGGTAATTACTATACAACTCGCTACTCTAATGAGCAATCATCAGATGAAAAGTTCGTATATCTAGATTTCCTTAACCTAAAAGTGTGGTAAGTAATGAACCAAATCGATAAAACAATGTTGCATACTCATCGGGAGTGTGTAAGATCCTTAAACATGGCTTAACGGGGCTTTCGGACCTTGCGTTACGAAGCCAAGCAGTCAAAAAGGTCACAAAAGAAGCCTCTCCCAATCTCTTTCACTCTATCTCTCTCTATTAAAAATCTCTCCCAAATCTCTCTCAAAAGTTCCTTTAACTTTTTGAAATCATTCGGGTCAGCCCGACCCTTAACCGGGTAAAAGACCGCTTAAAACGGGGTAAAAATGAGTAAAATAGCCTTTAGGAGCCGAGTGTATAACAATAAATTCTAAATATTGAATGTATGTTGCTGTTAGTTTATCATCATAAACTAAAATTTAGTCATTTATGATAAGGACTCTTCATTCATTACGAACACATGTAATAAACTATAATAAACTACAATAAGCATAACTTAAGATTTTTACTACATGAGAGAGGTATTACTCTCAAAACAAATGGGTTTTTCATATACTACATAATAGTAATAGTTTATGGACTCATAACGCTAATTAATTTTCATAAAAGGGGTTATTTTACATTACAAACGTTTTGGATAAACTATAATACGTATAGTTTATGTATCATTTACATTTCAAACTCATTTACCAAAGGTTTTCAGTTCAGTTCACGTAATTCTATTAAGGAATAAATTTGTGAGACATACGCTTCGCGTTACATCCAACTAACGAAAACAAAAGTCCTATAAATTGTAACCAGAGTCTCTTGTAGGTAGAAAGTGATAGTTGTGTATAGATCTATATTAGGTCTGACAAACCCACACCTGAGCTACATGCAACAGCTAGACCGACAGGTCTGAGGTGACGAGTGTCATTTAACTTGCGACGCCTGAAGAACGTCATATTACGAGGCCATCTGAGGGGCTGTTTGGTAGCCTCTTAATTGAAAAGTTAAGAGGCAACCTCTTAAAAGTTTAGATTTAGAGTGTTTGGTTGGATCTTATTTTTTTGCCTCTTAATCTTAAAATGCCTCTTAATTTTTCAAATATAAGATTGTATCTGAAAAGAAAAATGAAAGGCGCGTTCCTATTTTACCCCAGACATGTTCCTCCTCTTTTCTATTTCACGATACAACTTCCCCCAAGCCATCTCCGATGACATGCAACTCACCGGTCACCACCTCCACCGCCTGCCCTCCGATCCGGTCACCACCGTCGCCATCCCCTTTGCATCCAACTCCATCAAAACTCGAAGACAACATCATCAGGTAAGATTTATCCTAAAATCCATTTTATGTAATCGATTTAAGAACTCTATTTCTTCCTTCCTTCGTCGACGAAGCTAGACCCATAACCTCCTCCCATAGTCGATGCCTCTTCCACCATAGTAGCCTTCGCTTCCGTCTTCCCCACAACCACCTCCCTGGAGAAATCAATTTCTAGGTTTGACATCTGCAATCGATTTCCAGGTTTGACGTTCGTTTCTCTATCAATCAGATGTTATGAAATAAATTATGATATCTTGCGTTATTGATTATGTAAACAATATCATGATTTTGATTTTGGATTCAAAGTTTCTGATTTTTTGGTGCTCTTTTTGATTGAATTGATTATGTAAATAACATTAATAACATAATGTTGTTAATTTCATCATAAATTCCATCAGATGCTTTACACTCAAAGCTGTCGACAGAATTGATGAACATGTGCTCTGAATATGAAGCAAGTAGGAGCTTGGGTTTGACTATTTTAAAAGGTGTGAGAAATGTTCCTTTTTCTGTTATTTTATGAACATCTGCTGGATTTTTTATTTCTTTTTGGTGCTATTTTATGCAAGATTGGTTGCAGATAATGAGTTTGCTTCCATTTCCTCTTTTGTTTGTTGTGAATTTATAAATTTAAACTTATGATTGATTATATTGTGGCTTAGGAATTTGAGATTGAGCAGCTGAATATGGAACACTTGCAAGTACATATATGCTAAAAGATCATTATGGATTTCAAGGGTTTGATGTTCATTTCTATCATCCTACTTTCTAGCAAAGATCATTTATTTATTATGTTTTGATGGTAAATGGCAGGTTTTAAGTGTTTTCAAGAAGTTGAAGGATAGTTGATGATTGTTTAGGTTTGTTTTGATGATTGTTTAGATTTGTATAGATTGTTTATATTATTATTTTTTATAATTATTTTAGAAGTTTTTATCTCAATTATTTTGATAATTTTGTAACAAAAGTATTGAATTAAAAAAAACAATAAAAAAAGAAGGGTAAAATGGTCATTTTATAAATCAGCACAACAATTCAGAGGTTCCAACCAAACAGTATGTAAAAAATTCAGACCCTCTAAGAAATTCTGACATCTTAAAAATTCAGATCTTAAAAATTCAGATCCTTCCAAAGAGCCCCTGAGTCATAGTATGGTTATAATAACACACATGTGGTATTAACAAAACATGAGATTTACGGGTTTTTACTTTTAAATTAAACGAGTTTATGTCGATTTAAACTTGCATAAATTACTTTATGTATGGAAAAATACTTGTACATTTCGGTCTTGACACTTAAGACTACATGACTTTTATAAGGAAAATATTGGATTTTCTTTGGAAACATATTTCTGTTAAAACTACATTCATCTAGAATTGTTAGGCTTCAGCTATAATTACTAAGTGTATATGCTAAAGTTATATAAGAATCTATTCATAATCGACTTAGAATTGGTGGGCCCGCCTTACCTCCTGTTCCTTGTTTGGTTGTGGACCTAGGGCAGACCCATTATATTCGACGGGTTATTTAATTTAAATTTTATATAACTTATATACACTGGGTGATTATAGAAGGAATCTACGGGTCTTTCTATGCTACATTATCGCTTAACATAGGAGCATTCACTTTATACTTAATAAAGAAAATATTGGATTTTATGGAATCATACTCTGTCGCTTTTATAAGGAAATGGTTTCTTCCTCAATCAAAACTCTTATGAACTCACCAACTTAATTGTTGACACTCTTTCAAAACTACTTGTATTCTCAGGAAATCAGTGAAACAGGAAAAAAACAACATTTTGAGGATGGGACGTTAAATCGTCAAACAGTTCATTTTGTCATCATAATATAATTGATTTTGAAACATGTAAACTTACTATGATGTAACTTTTTCAATTATATTTATGATGGTTGTATTTACTTTGAGCACTATTATACTCATTGTTGTGATACTATACATGAAGTCCTCCACCCCCGGACGTTTCCGCCATCCTTGGTTTGGGGGTGTGACGTGGACTTATGGATTATGACTTATCTCAAGGCCTGGCAATTACACCAACAACTACCCCTGCCATTGTCTCATCAAAACCTTTTAGTGAAGGTCCTAGCACCACCTTTGAGGATGGGGGTTCCTCTGCTCAAGCAGGATTTTCTTCTCCTAGGCCAAATCTTGATGATGCCTCTATACGGCTAGCCGTGCATCTAGCTCAGGAACAAAGCTCAATGCCTTCTCCCAGAGCTAAAGGAATTTCTTATATAGAAGGTCATTCAAGAGAAGATGATTCAGTCATTGATGAGCTTCAGAAGAGAGCTCAATATCCAAGTTAATGATCTTTTGAGCGAGAGTATACAACTGGAGATTCAAGTTTCTGATCTTGAAGAGGATAAAGCTTTGAAGACCAAGCTGATTTTTGACCTACAGGAGCACTTTAATCTCCTCACTTCAAGTTACTTTGATTTGAAGAAAAAGTTAGAAGAGGAACTTGGTGACAAGTTCAAGACATGCGCTAATGAGTCAAGGATCAATCTGCACATCCAAGCTCATCCCATTGTGACATCTGCTCCAACATCACGTATTTGTTGATAGATTTGAAGAAGAACCAGCTCAAGCTCCAAGTGTTGTGGCCTTAAAACGTGCCTAACTGGCCAAATCTGCTGAGAAAGGTCAATAATTGTTTAAAAGGAACTCAGATCAGAATGCTCCTGCGGATCAGCCGACCATCACCTTTACAGATGTTGAAGGGAATTGTTTTAAAGATATATATGGTGATAGGTCAGGGATCATTTCATGGGGATTTCACGACACTCTGAACATGTGGATCGTGAAATGGAAGAGTGGAAACATTGAATTATATAAAGATGCTCATGACTTCAACTCCTGGACCATGGTTAATCTTTCAGAGTTTTCAAAGGCTCCTTTTTCCAATCCCTCTCAAAATCCCCAGGCTACACAGTTCGAGCTTTTCTTGGAAGATCAAGTATTCAAGGGTTTTCCTTCAATGAAGACTGCAGAGTAAATTATTAAGGTATACCCAAGTGTAATTGATCCTAAAACCAATTCAATCTGTGATGTGGCCAGCTACCAAGCAAGTGAAGCAAATTCCTATCCTTCAGGATCATCCAGATGGATCTCTAAGAATTATGTTGTACTGGGTGTTTGATGAAACCACTGCATCTGCTGTCATCAAGCTTGAAAAGGGATGTATCCACTTATATGACAAAAGAGACTTGTTGCGGTTTGGAAAGTAGGATATACATCAACTGAGCCATCATCAGATTAAAGTTGTAGAAGAGATCTTTGAGACAACTACCAAAGAATTTACAGCTATGGGTGGGGAGATCATTAACAAATGGATGCGGGACGGAGTAATGGGGAAGTCAGATGTGCTGGTGGTCAATAAAGACTGAGCTCAAGCTAGCACCAAACCAAGGGGGAGATTGAAGGTTCTAGTTAGTGGTTTGGTCTAGGCTTACAATGTAATAAGTTCTTTTGAGTCTTTATTAGGTTTTGGTAGGTTGTTTGCAAGTTTACGGCCTAGTAGTGAGTTTACGGCCGTATGCCTGTTTACGGTCATAAACCCAGTGTCCGGCCCAAGTCCACTATATATATATATATATATATATATATATATATATATATATATATATATATATATATATATATATATACACATAGGGGTTGTTCAGGTCTTTAATGGTTGTTGATGACACAAGAGTTCACGGTCATAGAGAGCAAGTTGTACCAGACGTTTTCTGCTTCTACCTTGTTTCTTATTCTATTTGATTGTGTGATTGCTTGATCATTGGTAAAGATCTGTTTTCAGGACCTTACACGATCTACCTCTCGATTCTGGTATCTATGGGTACATAGTTGCATTTCAGCGCTGCTTACCACCCCAAACTGATGGATAGAATGAGCAGACGATCCAGATGCTCAAGGATATGCTTCGGGCATGTGTATTAGACTTTGGAAGGAGTTGGGATACTTACCTTTTACTAACAGAGTTCTCATACAATAATAGTTATCATGCTAGTATCGACTGAGCCCCGTTTGAAATGTTGTATGGGTAGAGGTGCGAGACTCTAGTTTGTTAGGGGAGGTTGGGCATCGAGTCATGGGTAGCACTGAAGTGGTGCTTAAGACAACTAAATTGATTCAGCTGGTGCGTGAAAGTCTACGGATTGCATAGAGCCGTCAGAAGAGCTATGCAGACCGTTGCCGATCAGATCTCGAGTTTCAGGTAGGAGATTATCTGTTGCTTAAGATGTTACCTTGGAAAGAATGATTATGGAGGTGAGTACGCTTAGCGTACTGAGAAAGAATACTTGCGGAGGTGAACCACATACACGGGGCGTACGAGAAGGTATGTGGGGCGTACATGGCAGATGGCCAAAACCTTAACTTTCAGACTTGTGACCTATTTAAACACCCTTTAGTCATTTTGAGCTTACCCTAGCCAGCCTCCATCAATCTCAAACGTCCCTAAAACCCTAATATCCTTTGTGTGTGTTTATTGAGCTTGTGAGTGCCTCAAATGCCTCATTCTTGGTGTGTTAGCAAAAAGGGAAGAAGTAGAAGCAAGTTTGAACATGGGAAAGGCTTCTGGATTTTGCATTTAGATCAGCTTAGGAAGCTTGTGGAGGTAAAAAGCTTTCTCCTTGCTAATCCTTGTTGTTTATGGAGCTAGGGTTTTCTATGTACTCCACTTTTGATTTCATAAATCATCTCTTGGGCGTTTGGGCAACTCCAGAGATTAGGAAGGGTTGATCTGAGGTCCTTTAGCTTGTTCATGTCATAAAAATGCAGACTTGTTGGTTATTTTGACTCCATGCATGGGTTAAGACGCTTGGAAAGGTCTTAATGGGTTTGAAAGAGTTGTTAGGATCATATTGGACATGAAAAGGAAAAAATTTGCCAACTTTATGCCTTAGGACTCTTTAAACGACCCAAAATCTGAGTTTGAAACGTAAGGTCTTCATGCATTAAGCACTTAATGAAGGATGTGCTTATTCCTTTTCTATGTTGGGCGTACCAACCGATACGCTGTGCGTACAACCAAAGAACCCATTACACTTATCATACTTCCGATGAACGTCAGGCGTACGCTCAGATGTGAGAGTTGGGCTTCAATAGAATTTGTAGGCCATTTGGACTTCACTTAGCTTTGGACCTGGACCGTTAGGATGATGTTGGGCCTTCGGAATTGATTCGGGTTTTTGGTGTTTTGATTGGGCCTTACTGGGTCATGTGGCCCATTATAGTTTGGACTTTGATCTTCGGCCGATTATTGTAGGATATACTTTTGGTCTTGAATGATGGGCCAAAGATTAGGATGTTAGTCCCTTAGCTGAATTTGTGTCATAAATCTAATTAGGTTAATTTGTATATTTATATAGTTTGAGATTTGGGCTAGTAGTCGAGCAACTATCTTGTTCAGCAGACTGAGGTGAGTCTCCTCACCATACCAAGGGGTCGATGGCACCAAGGCCGGCCCATTACTTGTTATGAAGTCTTAGTAGTTGCATGTGCAGTGAATGTGTTATTTGATGCGTTACGTGCATATGTAAAGACCATGGGGGCACCAATGGCAAATTGGTAAGACCATGGGGGGAGCCCATGCCCCGCAGGTGTAAGACCATGGGGGTAGCCCATCGCATTTTGGATAAAGACCATGGAGGGAGTCCATAGCATAGTTATATGTACGTTTGCATGATATTATGTGGATATATGGTTGGGTATGTTTTGGGAAAACTCATTAAGCATTAGCTTACAGTTTGTTGGTTGTTTCAGGTACTTCGGGATCTAAGGGCAAGGGCCTGACATGATGGCGCAGCATGCGCTATCCAGTATTTTCCCCACTAGTTGTTATTGACACTTTGTTATTTCTGAACAATATGATTATGTATTGGAATCTTGGAAACAAATGTGATAGATCACGAGGTTGTTATGTATTGAAATCTTGGAATCTTGGCGCAGCATGCACTATCCGGTATTTTCCCCACTAGTTGTTACTGACACTTGTTCTTTCTAATATTGAATTGGAATTTTTAATTATTAAATGAAAATTTTTAATTGAATTTTGGGCTATTATAAACCTACTGACATGTATTGCGGAGAAATCCTTGAATCAATAATGTCAGCAACAATGACTATGATGAACGTTAGGATAGATCCTTAGGGAAGAATAAAGAAGAAATAGAGGATGGGTAATCGGGTTATTTGTTTGATAATTAAATATATTAACTACATTAATGTGGGTTGAAAACGTTGTGTACTCACCAGGTTTCCTAACCTGACGCACTCAACTTCTTTGTATCACAGGTAGCAGTACAAAGATACATGAATGATGAAAGACTCAAGTATATGTAGGCTGATAATCTAAAATACTATAATGCTTGTTTATGCTTATGTTTTGTATCAGTTGTGAAATATCAAGCTTTTATAAATCAATTAAAAACATTTCTTTGGAAATACTTTATGTGAACAAATTTCACTTTTATAAATAAACTCTATAATAAATAAGCGTAAAATAGGGGATGTCACACTAAGCCTCTCTCTTCTCCTCCTTCTTGCATAATATAGTGAAGAAATGGGTGATTAAGTTGCTTCTCTTTTTAAGGTTTATTTGGTATAATCTTTTAAGGCTTAAGAACAACTTATATAAAAGTGAATACTAGCATATTTTGTGCTTATCTTTGCATGTTGGATATTTCTATAGAGCTTCTACATTGGAGCTTCTTGACATCTTCATCAACTTTTAATCTCCCATGAGAATCAAACACTTCAAAAGTTATACTCTTTTACTTTCTATGGTTGATTTAGTCTTTCCATTATTGCAAAATGATCATTAGTGGGTTAAAATGGTTTTAAGTTTATTCAAATCTTAAAATTTCTTGTAGTTTTAACTCTATGATTAGACTACTTTTGTGTAAAACCCAAAATTAGTATCAGGGCCATTTTTTTAATCATGGTTAGATTATTTGTCTATTTGGTATCAGATTAGTTTTTGGAAAACCTGGATGATTTTCTTTTTGTAAGAAAATCCATACATATTTTCTATGACAATTTTATAATTGTTATTTTAGTGATAAAAGTTTACAGGTATATTTTGTCACCAAAGTTGTCTTAGAAAACCAAAGTGTTGTTTTATATATTTTTTAAGTACATATATATATATATATATATATATATATATATATATATATATATATATATATATATATATATGCATGATGTGCATAAACTAGCCACAAACCTCTTGTGTTGTTGTATGTGTTGATTTATTAAAATTGTTGTAATATTTATTTATTCATATGGTATGTAATAATTAAATAGATAACTTTTATTTTTTTACTTTTGTAAGTAATAGATTCATTTTAGAAATAGTTTATTTTTATAAAAATATAACATGATGAAAATGAAGACCATTTTGGAGGATTAAGTGTCACCCTATGATTCAATAAAGTGTTTCTAATTTTTAGATGCTTATGAAGTTTTGCTACCTGGAGTTGTCGAAGCAAGTGGGAGGACAAAATACAACAAGTTGAAGATTTGGTCCCTTTATGTCGCTTAGGAATGAAATTGATATTTTTTTTTTGTTATGGCTCGCAAAAAATGCCAGTAGATGTGGTTTGCTTATTCACATATGTTTTAAATGTTTTGTAACTCTTGTTATATATATATATATATATATATATATATATATATATATATATATATATATATATGTGTGTGTGTGTGTGTGTGTGTGTATATATATATATATATATATATACATTATGCATGTTTGTAAATTTTTATTTTAAAATTTCTTGATAATTTTTAAACATAAAAATGATCACAAGGAGTTTGGTTTTAATGGAATTTATCTTTAAACTCCACACTTTATTTTATAAAATGAAGTTCTAAAAAAAAAGGTTTGTATATATGAAATTTGAATTTTATAAAAGAACATTATTAAAATGTGATTTTAAATAAAAGTATACAATGGCTTATTGAATGTATGAAATAACCATGATATCATACGTTTTCTAAATTAGAGTTATAAAAACATCAAAGACCCCTCATTAAACTTAAATCTATGCAATCAATTTGAATAGCACTCACACTTCACTTGTATGTGCTAGTGGGATAAAGGTCACCTAACCGCTAGTGTTATCTTTTGATGGTGGAGGTGTATTCTCAATTTCTATAAACAAATTATAGGCTGATTACACAAGCTCCTCAAACTGGATGGTTTGATCGAAATATGTTGTGGTTAACATCACCTAAGCAATGGAGATCTAAGGCATAAATGAAATAAAACATGGCTATTAAACTTTGTTATTAACGATCTCATAACGCTAGAAATTACTTATTAGAATATAATTGATATTCGATATCTACCTAGTTGAATTCAATGGATGGGATAAAGGTCACCTAAACATTAAGATGTTTTTCAACTTAGATCTTACACTTTTATAATTAATATCTTTGGAAAATTAAGTGTATTAATTATTGAAGATTTAAATATTGAAAATACTAAATGAATTTTGTTAAAATTTTGTAGATGGAAACAAAATCCAATCTCGTTCCATGCATCATCTTTCTCTTGCTGATCTACAATAGTTTATAACGTTCGGTGGATACAATTTCCAAGAATGGGTTCATATCTTGAGAGTTAGTCTCAAGAGAGATAATAAATTGTACATACTTAAAGGTCACATTCATGACCTGATTTGAGTAGAAGACCTAAACAAGATACCTGGTGGAAGCATTACAGTGATCTTGAAGATGTTCTAAAATTATACTAGGAAAAATTATTCCTAACTTTCGGAGGGACTTAAAATACTTAAGCATTTCATATTTTTTGTAAGATTAAGCGAATATTCGCATAATACTGTGATATTTAGTATGAACCAGTTCAAATGTTGGAAAAATGATAGGCTACAGAGAGTCACCCTGTGTGCTCTAAGAGGCCCTTAGTTCTAGGAAAAGAAACCTCTAGTCCCAAGAAATCCAAGAAGGCCCATAAAAATGGATCTTGTTTCTTCTGTTGAGAAACAAGACACTAGAAGAGGAACTATCGCTCTTATCTAAGAAGAAAGTCTGGGGAGGCAAGTGCTTCAGATATCTATAAGATAGAACTCATACTTTTCATATAACACTCAAGTATTTGATACTTAAATGTTAATCTAATATTTGTAAATGACTTGCAGATATTTAAAGAAGACTGAGTAGCTGAGCACAAACAAGTTGGAACTTCACTGGTGGAGTTTATTATTTAGGCTTAGAATATACAATATCTTAATTATAAAACAATGTTTGTTTTTGAACAATGTATGTTTTAAATTTAGTTTGTCTAAATATAAGTCTCAGTTTATTTATTAATGATTGATTGTTTACTTAATCGTTTTCCATAAAGACCCTTTTTTTATTCTTTAATGATTAAATTCTGTTTTGAGAACTAGATCTGTTAATAGAATTATAAAGTAAGTTAAAATGTTTTGTAAATAAATATATTCAATATGTAAACACTTTTGACTAAAATTTGATCTGAATCAAACTTATTTATGATACTGTTATCTTTATTATATAAATAAAATACTCATATTCCAGCTTCAAGAAATAGATTTTTGAAGACAAATAATGTCATTTATCTGACATATGTGAAACTTATTTATATATAAAATATCCCTAATGATATTTTTACTTGACTGCAGAGAAAATAATTATTAAGGAAGTATACACTGTGATGTATGACATCCTTTCTAATGAATGTCAAGATTTATCACAAGAAACCTAATCAATTTTATTAACAACTATAAGTCGTTGTAATTATATTTTACATGTTAAAGATAATTATGAAATCTTTATTGAATTTTTAAAATTTAAATTTGAGATACAGATCAGTAGAACCATCTAAAGCCTTAGTGATAATATATGATAATTTTATTCTTGCTAGATACAGTTTACTTTCCAATCGATGAAAATTATCTTCCTTTATTCTTTCGGTATTATGCCTTAATAAATATTAATTGTATATTGAATATAATACCAACTAATAATTACATAAAACACTTTATAAGATTTCTTATGGAGAGGCTCAATCCTTATCTTACAAAATGTTTTATGGATTTAAAGTCTATGTTAGACTAAAGCTTCTAGTTCCAAAATCTACTAAAAATATATTTGTAGAATACTCTAAAAGCTTTCTTAGATTATTTTATAAAAACCCACCAATAATAAGTTCTATTATTCCTCTGAAAGTTGATTTTTCAGGATGTAGGTTTCTAACGACAAAGCAAGTACAAGGTACATAGAACTTGAAATAGCTCAAGAACCATAGCCTGACGTTTTAAACGTTGGAACAAGTTTTAACAAGGAATTGTTGAACATGAATGATTGCTATTCATAAACATAACTTGTTCACATATATTCTAGGAATCATCTATAACATGAGAAATATGGAAACTTTCAATAATGAGTTCTTTTACACGCTATAAGGAAAAAACTATAAAAAAAAAATAAAGAAAAATAAAAAAAAACATTGCAAATTTTACAAATCCTTCATACAGACTTCGTTTTTGATGTTCTTTATATCGATGGATTTGTATTTACAAGGATATCAACTTTTGTTTAGATTGCTTTTTCTAACGATCAATCGATCATCGTTTCACTTTTTATGACACACATGTTGTATCGTGTCGAACGCGAAACATCGAAATATCATAACTTCCTCAAATGAATTCATCTTTTGGCATTCTTTATACTCACGACTCCATAATTATGATTACTACGACTCCATAATGATTACATGATCAATTAAAATATAAATTTTAGTTCAACTTAAACAACACAAAGAGTATTTTGTACATAGTTAAAAGTGACAAATTGTAGTGTCTTTCTAATAATGATTATAAGTTGGTTAGTAAAGTTTAATAAATATCAAACCTAAAGTGTAATCATAAATAAAATAACGTTTAATATTAGAATAATATCTTTACTTTTACTTATAAAGTTATGTCTTTGATTTTTAACATATTATACTTAATTTATTAGATTTAATTTTTTGCTATATGTAAACCATTATCAGTTTAAAGCTACAACTTTTGAACAGTTTGGATAAAATACTTAAATTGTTAATTTAAATATGACATCACATAGTCAACTTAAATATAAATTTCAGTTTCACTTAAAAAACCCAAATAATATTTTGTGAATAGTTAAAAGTGATAAATTATAGTGCTAAATGCAAAAACTAAATTGTAATCACAATTTAACTAAAATATTTACTAAAGATATTGTTATAATCATTAAAAAATTTCAACTAAGTAGCTTAAAATAATTTAAATAACAATAGTTAAAACTAATGTTATATAAACGATTATATTGTTACCGTTAAAAACAAAAAAAAAACAATTTTTGATGTTTTAAATAATTACAATGATAGAAATTAAAACGTTAAACAGATAAATTTTAAAAAATTAATTAACAATAACAAATAACATTAAACCATATATTACTTTTTATTTTCATTTATTAGTAACGCGCAGTTAGAGGTCATTCAAATGACTGAGATTATGTAGTTTCAATATATGTATATATTATAATATAATCCAAAATTAACAGCAATGTTATTGTTATATTTAAGAAAACATATATTTGAAAAGATTTCAATTATATAGGTGTTTCTGCGCAACGTGCGGACATTCGCCTAGTTTAGTATAAAGAGTAGAAAATTAGCAAAGTATGTTGTGATGTTATTTCAAGGATATAAACTTCGTGAAAATCTGACTTCGATTGGAGGGATTATGATATTTGTAAAAAGTAAAATCAACCGCATAAATAAATTTTACAACGTCAAAATTATACTAAGATATTGCTTGAGTTTGGTCAAGGTCATTAAAATGAAAGTCGTAATGCTCCTTAAGATTAGAACTTACAGATAAAGAAGGCCAAAAACGGAGTATGTACGAAGAAGATATGATTTTTGGAAAAACATAAAATACGGGCTAAAAAGGAAGTTATAATTAGCCAAAACAATCTAAAGGAAAGTTGTAGTACTCATCAATAGCTAAAGAAATATATAAGGAATGTTAGAAACAAGATTCATATAAGAGAGATATGAATTTCTACAAAAATTTGATCGTGCGCATGTCAAATCTATGCGTAAGATTAAAACACATGATAACTTAAAATTACCAGTCAAATCTATGCGTAAGAAGTAACAAATTAACCTTATTATAGAACGACACCATGACTATGTTAGCATTAGTAGATCCAACCACCATCAAGTCAACGATTGAACGTCAAGTCTCAGAAGCTCTAGGAAATTATAGAATTGCTAGGAAGGAAGGAAATCTCAACCAAGAGTATAAAGAAGGTATGCAGATAATAGGGCCATACAAGGAGTTTGTCAACAGCAAACCACGACCCTTCTATGGAGATGAAGGAGTACATGATTTAATCCACTTGGTAAAAGAGATGGAAAACAAGTGTGCGAAGGACTATAGGGTAAAGTTTACAACCTACACATTTATAGGTAAGGCTTTTACCTGGTAGAATGCTCAGGTCAAAACCTTAGGCGTAGATGCAACTTATGCAGTTTCGTGCGATGAACTAAAAAAGCTGATGATAAGAGAATTTTGTTCTAAAGAAGACATGACCCGAGTGGAACATGAATTCCACCGCCTGACTATAAGAAACACAAGCTTGGCAACCTATATTGTATGCTTTGAGGACCTGCCCATAGTATCTCTTGAATGGATCGTCTCAGAAAGCAAGAATATCGAAGCATACATCATGGGTCTAGCTCCACTGATTCAGAGAATGATATACACAGGCCAATCTAATACCTACAAAGATGCTAGACAAGTAGCCTTTAATCTAACAAAATCGGTAATCAAGAAGAAACCATTCAAATCAAGAAAGAGTAATAAAGGAGTCAATGATTTCAGAAAGAAGTGGGAAGAAGGTCCCAAAGGAGAATCAAATCGATCCTCATGGAAGAGAGAAGACGTCAAGAAATCCTAGGAAAGATCGCTGACTCCACCAAAAAGATACTTAGGGAGTCTTCCCAAGTGTGAAAATTGCAGTTATCACCATCATGGCAGTTGTAGCGAACTAGTTTCTGACAACTGCGGTAGAAAAGGGCACCCCGCAAAGTCTTGCAAAAAATAGCAAAGCCAGTGATGTGATGCTTGAAGCAAAGTGTCGAGAGGCAATATAATAGTATAATAAACTCTAGGGTTACCCTATGAAAACATCTATGTAATGCTTAGGATATTGAATGGAAGGACTGTTAATCCTTGAAATTTTTACCTTTGAAAGGAATGTAATATATAGGCACCCATTTATAATACAATTTCATGTAAGATATTCCTAAGAATAGTAAAAAGCAATACTTACACATGGAAATTACAACATAGAAATCCCTTCACAAACCTAGGTTTCATATTGGTGTAAAATAAAAATAAATAACACCAAAAAGATGAAGTTAAAGAATTAGAAGTAGGAACAACGTAAACCCAAAGAGGTGTCATAAAGGGAGAATAAGTTATCCTAGCGAAAAGGAAGGATCAAACGGTGATTAAGAAACTGGTCCTCTCTAATAAGAAAAGCCAATGATCTAAATTTTGGGACGAAATTCCTTAAAAAGGGTAGATTTTGACAATTGCAACAGTTGTCACTGATCACCAATTGTAAAAGACTTGTGAAATGATAATTATCTAGCCCAAAGGTTTAGAACCTTGTTGTATAAGAGAAAATCATTCAAAATATGCGTAAATCACATAATTAAGTGCACAAAAAGTTGTGTTAACAACTATAAAGGGTAACAAGTTAGGAAAGTATGTTGTGATGTGATTTCAGGGATATAAACTTCATAAAAATTCAACTTCGAATGGAGGGTTTATGATTTTTGTAAAAAGTAAAATCAACTGTGTAAATAAATTTTACAATGTCAAAATAATAGTAAGAGTTTGGTGAGTTTTGGCCAAGCTTATTAAAAGGAAATTTGTAGTGATCCTCAAGATAAGAACTTAGAGGCAAAGAAGGCCAAAACTAGAGTATGTACGAAGAAGATATGCTTTTTGGAAAATATAAAATATGGAATGCCATGGACGAATGTTGTCACAAACAAATATATAAGGAATGTCAGAAACACGATTCATATAAGAGAGATAAGATTTGTTTTTACAAAAATTTAATCGTGCGTGCGTCATGAATGCCATGGACGACATTCACATCTGACACCCAAATTCGTCAAGATATAAGAGACGTGGACCACAAGGAAAGTGACATATGGCAAGTTTTTGATGGAGGCCTTCACTTCTCCAATCGCCACAACTCAAACACCTAAGAATAGAGGCCTTCACTTCTCTAATCGCACATAGATATTTGTGTCGCACACAAATCAAAATCGACCCTAAAAATAGAGGACTTCACTTCTCCAATCGCCACACCTCAAACACCTTCTCTTCACTCTGAACCAATCCGTAATTCTATTACTTTTCCCGATGGCTCGAGTCTCCCGAGGTGAAGTTATGGAGCAGCCAAATACGCTGCAAAGGTGAGTTTCATAGCCCCACTTTTACTGTTTTCAAATGTTATGGGAGGGAACATATGTTATAAAACTATATCAAAAGATTTTACAAAAATGTTACTATTTGTAATATATCAATAGTTTTTTAAGTGCACGTAATGTTAGGATAATGTTATGCCCAATTGTTATGCTAGCATGTTCCCTAGAATAACCTAGTTTCTAGTTGTTATGCTAGCCAAATTTAAGGAAAAACATTGTACCTAATTGTTACTCTGTCCTAATATCCTATCAATATCAAAAACATAATAATTATTTTATGTATATGGTTAAAAATATATTAAAGGAAAACTTAAGGATAGGTAATGTACTTAATTGTAATCTGCTATAATATCATGTCCAAGAATATCAATGCAAAGATATTTGTTATATATTTATGGTTAAGTATATATATTTATTATTATGTAAGTAAATCATATTAAAAGAAAAAATAAAAGAAAGAATAATAAAGATAAATAATCATACTTTAAAGGTTTATCAAAGCAAGTTGTTAAATGATTCTTATTATTTATCTTTTAGCCGATTAATATTCAGCTAACCTCCGATCTATATTATTAATCTTAATTGAGCATTAAAAGTATGTATATATTTATACGAGGTTGACATGCACACCCGTAGTTGGTAGCTAGAACCCCAACAAGCATGACTTTATAGTCATGCGACGTCTGATGAAGAGTCATGGCGTGGACATATCAAGTCATATAACTCGATTATAGGAACTCATTATAACATTGTTTTCCAAAATTAATTAATTAAACTACCTAGAAGGGAACGCCTTGAAAGTAGTTAAAGTATGAAAAGATAAGAAAAAGGGATAATAAACTAAAAAGAAAAGTTATAAGATAAGGGGTAATATATATCTGGCTAAAGGATAGGTTTTTAAAGAATAAGAATTCTACCAAAGATTAATAAAGCTATCATAAGATATAAGAAAGAAAACTATAGGATGGAAATACATCCATATGAAAAGATATATTAATAATAAATCCAATATAAAGGTAAGTACTATATTAGTAAGTTGTTGGTTGTCAAATGTATCTTAATACAAGAAAATAATAGAAGAAAAGCACAAAATTTATAGTATAATGAATTATGATACTAATCATATTTATAAACAAATATCCTAGAGTTTATAAAGATTTTTCTTAATAAAACTATAAAAACCTGTGAACTCACCAACATCATGTTGACCGTTTTGAAAACCCATGTATTCTTAGGGAACCGAAAGAATAGAAGATCATTCCAAGGGAAGGACAAGAAGCATGGAACTAGATAGTTATTACCATGCAAAAGGCAACTTAATCATTGTTTATTAATAAAATAATTATGTTGTTCATTTTATCCTATTCGGGGATTTTAGATTTATTCAATGAATAGTCTCTTAAATGTCTAGCTCGAGTTTATGGTCATTAAAATTACCTCCTACTTTGGATGATTATATCTCAGAATCATTCAACAACAAAGCAGCTCTGAATAGTGATTCCTTAAACCACCTTTCGATACCTAAGTCAGTATTTGCATTTGTACTTGTTTTCACACAGTACTATTTCAACCGATCCCATCGTGTTATCACAAAAATATGTTTTAGGTTCTTTTATGACTGCTTATCCGCATGTTGAACTAATTCCATAACATAAACTCTATTGGTTAAGGTTTTACTTAAGCAACCGTGTTACGTCAAAGTCCTCACATGACCACTTTTCCTTATCCAAAAATGAAAAAGTTGCAAGTCTCAAATCTGCTAGTGTATTAATCAGATCCATTTGATGGTGCGGAATCCCTATCAAACGGATGATGCCAGATCACAATAGAAGAGAATGAGAAGAATAATAAGTAAATCTATGATGTATTAAATGAATAGAATGATGCTCCATACACATAGTACACACACTAGTTCTTGTCTCTCTAGAACACCTTCGAACACACACACTTAAGCTCCTCTCTTGTCTTAACTGTACACTCTACTCTCATGCACTCCTCACCACTAACACCTATATATATGTGAGGGGAACATGGGTCGTGAACAGGTTCACGGTCGTAAACCTGTTCACGGCCGTAAACACACATATAAATGTAAACACCAAGCCGATTACGGTCCTAGACAAAAAAAAATTCCTAGAAAAGTAAAGTATAAACAAATATTTTAGACCCAAAAAAAGTTCATTAACATGATTGCTTCGTGTGCTATTGGGTTTCGACCTCATTGCATTATAACAGTTTTCACATTATCACTAACATATGTATTTTTAAGATCATAGAATGATCTTAAATTAAAATTCTTTACCTATTCTTGATAATGATTCTATGAAAGCATTCTTTATAGATGAATTCTCTACCTTTGTGATACGTAGAAAGGTATACTTTTATCTCTTGGTCTATTATAACCCATGACATATCGTGTTTCTATACACTCCTAGGACACTTGATGATAAGATCGTCCCATTTACCTATAGGCATAGGTAAAGGTTTTAAGTTCCCTCACAATGTCCGATGTCTTTTTCTTACTTGACTACAAAACACCCATTCTATCATCTTCATAACAAAACAAAAGCTAAATATCACATCTTAGCTTCTTGTGTTGCAACTCTCTTGGATCTTGGCGTCAAATCCGAAGTTGAGTTGCCTTTCGCAGTTTTTCCTTAAGGGTTGGTTCTCCTTTACTTGGGTTTGAACTCTCACCTTTTGTTACTCACAACCGATCAAATCCCAAGCTTGCTCTGCCTATGTGATTTGTAGCTCCTTCTCTTATTGGAAGAAACTCATGATTGTGATATTAATAACTTTAACATACCAATGTAGTATCACTGCTTGTCCTACACCGAATGATCTTCTTGCATAACATGACCACAATCTGATCAAGATCACGACAAGTACAAAGTTATCCACCAACTTAGACGTATACAAAATGCTATAAGAGGGTTTTAATGACATAATGGAAATTACTTGCAACAACGATGGTTGTTGAACTCAATTCGATCCCTCTCTTTTCTCTGGAAGGATCAACCTTGTCGTGCTCCATTTGATCCTCTTGTACTGATCCTTACGATCATTTCTGAAGCACTTGTGTAAAATGAGCAAAAGAAACTTGTATGCACCTTTATATACTAGATACAATGTTTTCAACTCTCTTAGCTTCCTGAACAAAAATTAGTAGGCTTAAAAATATATGCTGATGGTGGTGCTTGAACTTGCAGCTCTTCTTTGATCCACCGATGGGCCTTCAGCCCTAGCTCTTGAGTCACAAACTAAAACCTCATCGGAGATTCCCGCTCCTTCATAAATTGGGTCATAAAATCAACCCAATATAAGGTCTTTACTTTGGCTACAGTAACATAATGATTGTTTACACTCTAATGGCCTTCCATTATACAACACCACAGATACACAACCACTAGAATCTTGTCTCTATGAGGCAAAAACTAGCACAAAAATTTCCTTTCATATTGTGCGTACAACCGAATCCTTTAAACTTGGGAGATCGATATACCAGCCTGTCGCAGCAGGTAGCATCTATATCTACCAGCTGCCCAGCCTTAACGAAGGTAGAAATTCTTATGTTGATCATATCGATGAGCACCTTCTTAAATTTCATGACTACAGTATGTCGCTACAACACATTAATCAACTTAATTGTGCAGATCTACATTACTCGAACTTGATTCTTGTAACATCCGTAAAATTTCAACAAATTTTAAACTTTTCAAAACAACCCATTCACTAAAGAGGTTGTTACAAAAAACCATTGTTTCTAAACAAATCATTTAAAAATCGGAATCATTTACACCATAGTTTTCAAAACATTTTCATTATCGGATTTTCCCAGAATCATAAGTTCCAAAAACACGAGGATGTGTACGGTCACACCTTCACCTTCCCACGGTCCACTGAAGTAGCTGAAACCATAAAACAAAACTGTAAGCACGAAGCTTAGTGTGTTCCCACAGAGTACCAACACACAATAGATAATGTATACGACAAACAACATACTATGGGTCCAATCATCCTCGAGATGGAATACCCCAGGCCCCTTAACCATTGGGTTGGAATGCCAACATACTATGGGTCCAATCAACCGTTGGGTTGGAATACCCTACACCCCTCAACCATCGGGTTGGAATGCCAATTAATATGTGTCCAATCAACCATCAGGTTGGAATACCCTAGGCTTATTGGCTTACGCACAATGTAGAGAAGCCTCGGCCACCAATCACACATGTGAACATATAACAGATAATCATATAACAGTCTACAGCCACCAAACAGATCTAAAAAATCACTAAGCATAGCATCATCCTATACACCAGGATACCGATCTAACAGATCATACGACATAGCAACATCCTATCTATCAGGATACCAATCTAACAGATCATAACAGCATATCAACATGCATAACGGGATATCAATCTAATTCGCCATCATTGGTGCCTTCGACTTGCAAGTACAGTGAGGAAGACTCGCCTCTCGATTTGATCGATAGTTGATGAGGTCCTGACTCGAAATCTCAACTCTAGCCAATACCTACCCATCCAAATGACCAATAATCATCAAAATACCAAAATACCCAAAATAGCCCTCAAGGTCAAACTTGGTCAACTATGGTCAAAGTCAAAGTTAACGGTCAAGGTCAACAGTCCATGTTGGCCCAAATCGTCGAGTGCACCAATAAACCCGTCAATTTCCTACCATAATCAGAAGATAGGGAAAATCTCATCCAACATGCCGAGTTGCCTTGCAAACTCAACGAGTTTGCCCGAGCTTAATACATTCAGTTGATCCTACGATTTCAGGAAATCCAAGACTCAGATCTAACCTCAAATGCCATCAAAAGGATAAAGTTTCCAACAATATCCTTTAGGACTACCCCAAAAGGTTTAAAGATTCAAGGGCTTAACCAATAAGCACATAATCCTTGAGATCTGAAATCCACCCTATCGAGAAGAGATTCTAGCACCAAAATCAACCAAAAGGTTGGTGCTTTATAGACTTGCATGTCCAATGGATGTCTTGAACACAAAATGGGTCAAAAGGGGGAGAATATGACCTAAACCCCATGCATGACATCAAAACTTGGATAAAGACTAGATCCAAACAGCTACAAGGTCACCTTGACCTCATGATTCATAAAGTTGAAAACTTTTATGAGATCTATCCATTGCAACATCCAAGAAAAAGGAGAAAAAGGGACAAAATTCAAGATCTAACAACATAGAGGAATAAAATCAGATCTTGGACACTTATAAAGGTCCAAAAGAGTGTCAAACTGAAGATGAGAGCTTTGCTTGCTAGATCCTTACCTCCTTCTTCAAACTTTCTTCTTCTTTTGCTCTAAAATACAACACTAGCTCACAAATGAGAGGTAAGGATGATTAGGGTTCAAAAGGGCCGATATGAGGGTTTGGAGGCTAATAAAAGATCAACCCTGGGGACTTAAAGGGATTATATAGGGTACAAAATCCTAAAATTTAGAGTTTCTCATCCAGCCACCAACACATCAAGTTTCCCCTCACTAACTCGTCGTGTTAAACCATAAAAGTATGTGACCCAGAAGTCCTTCAACACGACGTGTTGAGGCTACCAACATGCTAAGTTCAAATTCTCAAAAGGGAATTATACTCAAAATTGTTTCTTAAATTTTCGGTTGTTACAACTCTCCCCCATTTAATTAGATTTCATCATCAAATCATTCCTTACTATTTCCTTTATCGAACGAATGATCCTGATAGGATTCCCCAAATCCCAAAATGAATGGGGAAGTCACCTCGCTAGGATGACCACCCAACCTTACTGATGTCGAACCCAAAATAGAAGATATCACAAGCCCTAACAAGAATAAACATCAACTTTCCTAATGCCACCAAGCATCCGACGGCTATACCTGAAATTGAAAACCCTTTTAGGGGTCGAAATTGGTTGTAATGTGTCGAAGCATTCCTGTTCATGTCTTAGTGTCAAAGATTGTTTTGTTGTTTTTACATAAGGGTATTGTTAGTGTCAAAGCTATATTGCTTAGACCCTTATGTATTTTTTGTACGCTTTTTTCATCCCTATAAATATGGGATAGGTACTAGAGTTAGAGTAATCTTTTGGAGTCTTTGACTTGTACTCTATTTTTCTCTGTATCTTTCGTAAGCATAATCAAGCCAACCAGATTATATTTACATTCTGTGTTCATATTTCAATCTATACTCTGATTAATTTCAAATACTCGATAAATAAAATCTACATTTGGTATCAGAGCAAGATTCATTTTAGTTGATATCTGATTTTCTCTAGTTTTAAAAAGTTTTTTAGTCTCTTTCTAGATTCAAAACATTCTGCACTTTTGATCTTGAAAATCCTCTTATATCATCTATTTTGATTCGATTCTGCTTTCGGTTTGTTTAATCGAGTGTTTTGTGTCTGTTTTCTGGAAGTTTTGTCCATCAAATCTTAATTTTTGAAGCTTTTCACAAATTTTATCCGTACAACAATGGCTAACTTCAATATGAACACAATGACCTCTTATTCTCATCTTCTTGGTCCATCAACAAAAATTCCTATGTATATTCCAGAATACTATGATTAATGGGCTGCTCGAATGGAATACTATCTGAACGGAATCGACGAGGATCTCTAGAAATGTATCGTTGGTGAAATCAGTTCTCCGACTATGTTACAACAAGTTGGAACTGCTACTTCTAGTCCAAATGTTGCTTAACAAGCTGAGAAACAAAACAAAAACAAGAAGAGATGTGTGCGTGAACTCTATGGTGTTCTTCCACTAGTGGTTTATAACTATGTACGCAGTTGCAAGACATCAAAGGAAATTAGGACACGTTCAAGGAGAAGTACCAAGGAAGTGAGAAGAGGAAGATAATTTATGTTAAGCAATGTCTTCTTGAATTAGGTGAATTCAAGTAGAAAGAAGGTGAATCAATTGAGCTCTATTACGATTGTTTGAATAAACTAATCTACAAATTCAACAAATATGGAGTCAACAGGTCAACAATGGAGTTCATCCTGACTTTCATCATGGGAATTCATAAGGAGTGGCATAATGTCAGCTTGATGTTAAAAACTCAACAAATATTCGACTACTTTTCTCTAAGTGATCTTTACAATGTGTTGAAGGCACATGAAAATGAAGTAAATGAGAGTGCAGCCGAAACAATGAACAATTTAGGTGGTCCTCTAGCGCTAATGTCGAAGGTGGAAAATAGAGAAGTCGAGAGAGAAACATTTAAAAATAAGGGCTCAGATGATGAAGGTTTGATCGTCAATTATAAAGACGAAGCAGTGGCTTTTTACTTGAACAACCGACTGAAGAAATTTTTCAAAAAGACATTTAATTCGAAGTCAAGAACAAGTGAGATGAAAGGAAATTCTTCTAGGATAAATGTGAATGATGAGAAGAGAATTCAGAAAAAGGAAGTGAAGACTAAGGAAGTGAAGATAGAGAAGAAGCTCAAGGGAGATTCAGGGTTCGATTGCCATTATTGCAATGGTGCGAACCACATGGAGATGCGACTAAAGGAATAACACATGAAGAAGAGTAGAGTCAAGGAAGAAGCCTACTATGTGGAGAGGCTTGAAGAGGTGAGAGAGAAAACTAAAGAATTTCTTTGGTTATGAAGGGAATTGATTATGAGGAAGGGAAGTATCAAATATAGTCTTTAGGATCAGATGACGAGGAGATGCGAAACCTGACTCATGGAGCAATGTTCGCAAGGTTTGAAGAAGAGGATGAGGAGAATGTTATATAGAGATGCTTTGTTTCGAGCACTGCACGTAAGTCTCGTATGAATTCGCAGGTACGTTCTCTTTTCAAATCCTATAATATTCGAAATAGTGCATATAATTCGATTTTGTCTGAGTTTGATTAAGCTATTACATATGCTAATGATCTATTTATTTCTCCTAGTAGTGATGCTGAAAGGTCTAAGAAATTACTGCTAGATACTCAGAGACGTTTGGAGTCCAAGATGTCTAAAATAGATCATTTACATTTACATTGAACAAATGTCATATGTGATAGAGACAGTCTTCGAATTGATAATAGTATTTTGCTTAAACAAAGAAATATATACTGTAATTCAGCTAAGCGTTTGTATGGAAAATTGATTGCATTACATCGTTCATCAGACATTAGCAAAGAACAACATAGGAAGCTATTAACATTTTTAGCTTTTGAAAGGGAGAAAATTGATTCGACATCCTATGACTGTGAAAAGAAAATATATGAGTTTGATAAGGTCCTAATTGACACATATGCATATGGAATTGTTAAGATTGATGATTGTTTAAATGCAAATGATCTTGTTAATATTGTGAATAAGACCTTGACCAAAAACAAACAAATAAATTTAAAAAAAAATGAGAATTCAACATCTAACTCTCAACACAATTTTGCTGATATTGTCGATGATTTTGATAATATCAGTGAAATTGAGGAGGGGGAAGTTGTTGATTGTTCTAAGTTATCTGTCATTAATCTCACTTCTATGGCTAAGGGTAAAGAAATCTATAATGATTCTTTGGTTAAAGTTCACACTGACCAACCCTCAACTTTGAAAGTTCATCATCTTGATCATGTGACCGTCGAAGATGGTCAAACAGATAGTGATGATGAGCAAGATGATGCTCCCATCGAAACAACTATACCCACAGTTATAGTAGATTAGGTTTATGAGGAAACTGGAAAGTTTGACAAAGTAATGAGGAAAAAGGTTGTCATTACCTCGAACAAATTCTATCGTTTATTCCAACTTCAAATGCACAGATGATGTTATCTTCCCAAATTAGGTGTTAGTTACTTCAGCAAATGGAGATCAAGTAAAACCTAAAATCAACAAAAAAATGTTGAGGAGGATAACAAGAGAGATTCAAAAGAAGGATTTTCTCAAACCAAAGCACGGTTGAAAATAACCTCAACATGAACACGTCCACTTTCCAAAGACAAAAACCACAAAGAAATTGAGTGGTTAAATCTGAAAAACCAAAGGTTGAACAATAAACAAATGACAAAGTTTCTCAAAAACCAATTCGAAATGTTCAAAATTTCAAAGAACAAATTCAAAATATTTTGAAAGAAAATGGGATTTCGATGAACAAATATTGAAAGAAAGTTTATTGGAAAAATTTAGAGTCCAAAAAGAAACGACATGTTTTTATCACCAAAAACTTCTGAAAAAGAAAAGACTAAACATGTTCGGACCAAGTCTCAAAATAAATATTTCATTGAAAACAAACCCATTTCAAAATCTTCTATACAACAAAAAGACTTTTGAAAAAGAAACTCGAATGACTCAAAATCACCACCAAAATCAAGTGTTCAAAAACCAAGAAGTGAAAATTTTGTGAAAAATCAACCCTCAAGGAATTTTGTTTCTAATCATCAGAACAAAGGAATTGTACTCAATTTTCAATTCAAAAACGATTCTCGAATGCACCAAAAGTTTTTCATCAATTAAATGTTGGTAATCAAAAACATTTTCAAAATCTTTTTTAGCCACAAGCAAAGCCAGTGTTTTCAAAACAATATTTTGAAAAGTAGAATGAAACAGTTAAGCGAAAAGCGGCATTCAAACCGAAACAATCGAATTTTCCTAATCCTCTTTTGAAACAAACATCTAAAACTTTTTTTATCAAAGGGAAAAGCGATGTGAAAAATATCAATCATTGGTTGGAGGGTAAAGGAAAGTCCTTTCAATATGGAAGATTCTCTCAAGAAGTAATCAAGTATGCTTATGAGAACTACTTGAATACTTCGTCAAAAGGAAGCTTTTCTTCAATGGAGTCAAATCCTTCAGCTCGATAGTGGAGAGCTATTTCCAAAGCTAAGGTTGATGAAAAATGAATTGAGGAGAAAAAGGCAAAAGTCAGTGTTGTTCCTAAACCAACGAATGATTTTATTTCAATATCATTGTCTAACGAAGTGGACTTAATTGATAGATTGAAATCAAAAGTTCGTAATTAGGTGTTAAGAGCTTCTTTTCATAATGCTTTTAACTCTAATCACCAAGGACTCAAAAGGGCTTGGGGACCTAATTTTTTTCACTAATTGCAGGTTTTGTGTGACGAGCAATATGATGACAAATGGTACATTGATAGTGGTTGCTCTCGTCACATAACTGGTAGGAAGGAAAACTAGCGAGACTATCGAAGTCTAGATAATGCTGGTGTGGTGAAATTCGGCAACAATTATAAATGTCAAGTAAAAGGTTGTGACAAATTCACGAATGGCAAGTTCATAGTTAACAAGGTTGCATACATTGAAGGTCTTCATCACAATTTGATAAGCTTTTCGCAACTTGTTGTGGGCACCGGTAATCAAGTTGTCTTCGATGAAGAAGGAAGTGTCATTTCGAACAAAGAAACTAAATTAATTCTTCTCAAGTCAAAAAGAAAAGGCGATATGTTTACCCTTGACCTCAAACCCATTGTAGGTGTTCCCTCGGTTTGCTTACTCTCAAAAGCATCATTAGACATAAGTTGGCTATCGCATCGACGTCTTTCACACTTAAATTTCAAGAATATGAATAAATTGGTGGTACATGATCTTGTATGTGGTTTACCTGTATTAAAGTTTGATAATGATACTTTGTGTGCAGCTTAAGAACAAGGAAAACAACATCAACAAGGTTATCCGATTGTCATTGATTTGAAGATCATTGAACCTTTGGAACTTCTTTACATTGACCTTTGTGTCCCTTTGAGTATTGAATCTCTCAACAAGAAAATGTACATCTTGGTTATTGTTGATGAGTTTTCCAGGTATACTTTTGTCTATTTTCTACGACTAAAATCAGAAACAGCTCAAGTAATGATCGACTTCATCAATCAAATTGAATTGAGTCTAAAGAAAAAGGTTCATAAGATCAAGAGTGTTAATGGCTTAGAGTTCAAGAATATGATTCTTGATTCGTTTTTAACAGATAAAGGAATTTTGCATAATTTTTCCTTTCCTTACACACCTCAACAAAATGGTGTTCTTGAAAGAAGGAACCGATCTCTTTACGAAGCAGCAAGAACAATGTTTACATATGCGAATCTGACACAATATCTCTAGTCTGAGGCAATTTTAACGGCTTGCTTTAATCAAAATAGATCTATTATTCATTGTCAATTTAACATAACCCTTTATGAAATTATTAACAATAGGAAACCAAATGTCAAAATTTCTCATGGTTTTCGTTGTAGGTGCTTTATTATGAATCTTAAGGATAATCTTTCAAAATTTCAGTCAAAAGCTAATGAAGGGATATTCTCATAATTCTGAGGCATATAGGGTGTTAAACAAGCGAACCAGGAAAATCAAAGAAACGTTTAATCTTACATTTTATGATTTATGATTACTTTGTTAAAAGAGTCAAAAGGTGCCTTGAACAAAAGCCAATTATTAATGAATCGAATGATGAATCTCAAAGTTTGAATTCTTTAGATTTTAATTATGATTTACTCTTTGGTCTTCCTGACAGGGCTATTGAAGCTTTGAAGCATTCTGATGATTCAACTATCACACAGGATGATGATGATATGACCTCTTCAATGAATTCTCCAATAAACAATGAAAGTCTATCAGTTTTACCCGATGATCAAGTGGAGAGGGAGAAATTTAGTTTGACTAATGATGTAAAGAGGGGAGCATAATCAAATGAATGTCAATGTCGAGGGAGAGCATCATCACATTGATCCAATTGTTGATGGGGAGCAAAATGGATCTTTACCAAATTCTTTGAATATTCAAACTGATGTATTTCTTGATGTGAATGATAATATGTCCAGTGCAGGTGACGGTTTTGAAACAGAAGAAATGATCAAAGAGGCACCATTGGATTTTGATCATGCATATCCACTGATGGATAGATGGACACAAAGTCATCCACAAGAACAAATTCTTGGTGCTCCTCAAGCTGGAGTATTGACTAGAGCTCAGTTACGTGCGAAGAATGAGACTCGAGGCTATTTGAATATTTTTAGCCTATGTATCTCACAAGGACTTCGATGTATCTCAAATGGATGTGAAGTGTGCTTTTCTCAATGGTGTGCTGGAAGAAATGGTGTATGTCGAGCAATTTTCAATGCTTTGATCATTGTTATGTTTTAGATAAGGTTGTTTATGGTCTTAAACAAGCACCTCCAGGATGGTATGCCACTCTTACTTATTTTTTAAAATCATTGAAATTTAAACAAGGATTTGTTGATCCCACTCGCTTTCGAAAGAAAGTTGGGAATCATCTCATGCTTGTTACAATTTATGTTGATGATATTATGTTGGCTCTACTGATCTTAACTTGTCAAATGAGTTTGAAAATATGATGAAGAGTCAGTTTGATATGAGCATGATGGGGAAGATCAATAGTTTTCTGGGATTGAATATTCGTCAAAGCAGAGGAGGAAGTTTTATCAATCAGGAGAAGTATTCAAGAAATCCGCTTGAGAAGTTTAGAATGACAAATAGCTCAAAGCTGAGAGTACCAATGGCGGTTGACACGCACCTTGGTCCTTCATTAGACAAGCCAGTTGTCGATCTCACGATGTACTGAAGCATGATTGGTTCGTTACTTTACTTAACTACCAATACACCTTATCTTATGTTTGTTGTGTGCAATTATGCTAGGTATCAGTCGAACCCCAAAGAACCTCATCCTACTGCCGTCAAGAACATCTTTTGATTTCTCAAAGGCACAGTTTCTTTGGGTTTATGGTATCCTTCGAAAACAGGGTTTTTCATACAAGCATTCTCCGATGCTGACCTTGGAGGTTGTCAACTAGATCGCAAAAGCACGAGCGGTTGATGTCAACTTTAGATAGGAAGCTTGTTATCTGGCAATCGAAGAAACAAACATGTGTTTCAATTTCCATAGTAGAAGCAGAATATGTTGCTATTGCAGCTTGCACTTCTCAAATCATTTGGATTCAAAGTCAACTTCGTGATTATGCAATCAACATGATGAAAATTTCGTTGTATTGTGATTTACAAAGTGCTACTCGCATCTGCCATAACCCAGTGCAACATTCGAAGACAAAACACATTGCATTTCTCTATCACTTTATCAAAGATCATGTTGAAGATGGCAACATTGAAGTTCACTTTTTAAAGACCACATATCAAGTTGTTGATATATTCACCAAACCTTTGGATGAGAAAACTTGTATAAGGATTTTGTCGGGATTAGGCATGATTGATGCAAGTGTTGTTCCAAGCCTACCTTCATCTTAAAGTTAAGCTATGTCGACTTCTCGCTGACTTATTGAGAAGTTATTGTTCACCATTCTGTGTTCGACATGCTTCGTTTTTGACATTCGTCTGAATGATCCAGAACACTCCTCGTTAGTCAACACACAACAATTATGTCGATGAATTATATCTTTATGTCGGTACTTTACACTTCACTTGTCTAATACATGTTTCGTTTCAAAAACAAAAAACACCAAAAAGATTTCTTATTTTTGTTATTTCAATTTAAAAATCAAAAATATCAAAAAGATTTTCTTATTTTTGCTATTTCAATTCAAAAATTAAAAATATCAAAAAGTTTTTCTTATTTTTGTTATTTTCTTTTCAAAAACAAAAAGCCAAAAATATTTTACATTTTTATGTTAGTTAACATGTTTGTACAGCTTATTAGCGAAGACCTCTGGTGGTACATGCTTTTCAGGTTTAGGGAAAGGTATAATTTCGATCTTTTGCACTAGTTAAGAGTCCCTAGAAGCATGTCGTTGCATGTTGTCCCAAGCCTCCACAACTCAATGTGTTTCGAAGCCTTAATGGATATTTCATCATGAGAAATCCTTCCCAATTAGGATGTATTCGCATTAGTCACTGAGCTATCTTACTCTTCTCATCTTAAGTTAAGAGTTTCCTACTTGGTCCACACATAGCAGAGGTACATTTCGTTTCTCAAACCAATCTTCTTCACCCTAATATTCTTTAACGATCACACACAATGCCACATACCCAATACATCTCTGGTTGAAACCAATCAGGTTATAGGTATGTAAACAATCCGTGTTGATGATCCAGATTCATGAGACCGTGATGAAGGTGAAACCCATTATTTCAAACCATTTAAGGAATTAACAGTGAACTTTATGTTTCAGATTTTAAAGAAACACTTGTTTCGGTACCTCTTTTCGATATTCAAAATCATATTCTTTTGTTTTGAGTGATCTTGATAAAATTTTCGACACCCATGACATTTTTGCCAAACAAGGTCCAGTACTTAATTATTTTTCTTGGAATATGATTTCAGTTAGATCCTTCATTACTTTACATATTTTCAAAGCATACTTGTCACTGACTACACTGGTCAAACAAGTAATTTCACTTACAATTTCTCACACTTATATTGAGTTGTGATATGTAACAAAATTCAGTCCACCCGCAAAGCCTTGAAAAACACGCCCTTCGATACTTCTCTATAACTATTTGATTGTAATTCACAGGAAACCACACAACTTGTTCGACATCTCTCTTGATGTAGAATGAAGTGATCTTTACCTGGGATCTTACTATGCTTATGTTGATTTTTAATTGACATCATGTGACATCCCCAAATTTCTCGGCTAGAAAAGACCGATTTGTTTGTGCTTGATTTTTAAAAAAATCAGAGAATATTTTAAAGAAATACGTTGCGGAATTTGTTCCCAAAAACATGATAAATATATATTATCAAATCACTTCAGAGGAAATGTATTTTATTCATTTTAAAACTTTGGGACGTCATCGTCAATACAAAAACATAAGCATAAACAGAACTTACATTCATTTACACTAGTGACTTTACATCTCCTTTAATCTCTTAGTGTAACGTAGTTTCGTATCGACACCTGTGATAAAAATAACTTGAATGGGTCAGGTTGGGAAGCCTGGTGAGTACATAGGGTTTTCAACCCACGATAATAAAGTTATTATGTTTTATCATCAAACAATTAACCTAATTACCCATCCCCATTGTCTTGGTTATTTCCTAAGGATTTACCCTAAGAATCATCTATCACTCATTCCTAAGGATTCATCATAAGGAATAGGCACGAAGTACATCGCCGCCAGGGTTTATACAATAGGCACTAAATCCATAGTTGTTAGGGTTTATACAACAGACAATAAGTCCATAGCTGCCAGGGTTTATACAACATGTACTAAGTCCATATCTCTCATTTATCGATAGCATTATTCACGGGAATCCACCTGCAATACATGTCAATGAGTTTTTAGAGTACATCTGATGAACATATAGTTCACAACAACTACAGGTTGCGAGCCTGCTAGTGTTCCACGGGCCATCTAGAATAGTCCATGGTTGTTATCCATACTCTGCTGAATGACAAGGGGCCAACGTTTGGGTAAGGGCTTCTCTCATATTCCACCTCTCACCCTTAACTCATGATCTATATGACCGATCATCTCATTTACCCAACATTTTTGTAGATATAAAATACATATACGGTTTAAATCATTTAAAACCTGTATAAATCATTCATTCGACATCTATATCAAATAAACAAACAATATATATTCACATAGCACGTATTTTATATAAAATATTTCATATCTATGTGAAAGATGAAAGTACTATACACTCACCTAATAAGACGATGATCGGACAGCACCTCGTCCCTTAAAACAATTTTTTTCGATGAAACCGGGATGTTTCTAAAAAACCGGGCTCTGCGCGGACAGTGTTTCGACTCGAAAAATTTATTTTCTCGAGCACTTCGGGGCTTCGGGACTTGCTTCGGGTGTTAGGGATGTTCCTTAGGCTTCCGAGTGGTTTAGAGTAGCTAGAGAGGGTATTGAGAGTGAAAGAGTATGAGAATTAACAAACATTTCTGGAGGGCTTCACTTGCTATTTATAGGAGGCTGATGCCTCGCATTACGCTGGGCGTAATATTCATATATGCAGGGTGTACTGCCTTGCGAGGTTTTACGATGGGCGTAACTTCGGTACGCTGAGCATACGAGATGTGTCATTGGTTCATTATACGGGCCTCGGATGTGTCGATGGGGTGTGACATATGTGCCTCCGTCCGAAGAAAGAGTTCGACATGGCGAACTTCCAACCTAGTCTGAGTACGCGAGGCGTAAACTCGTATGCTGGGCGTACAGCTTCGGATAAGATTCGAATTTTATATTTAAAACTTCTAAAATGCATATGTTTTGCATACGGGCTCTGTTTTTGACGTTCTTTTTACCTACGCGTAGGTGAGATTATACTCTACAACTTTCGTTTAGACTCCGTCGACTAATTTTGAATTTATTTTTAAAGTTATTTATTTAACATGCCGGGACAGGAAAAGTCCGTTAAAAATTCATAACTTCTTCATCCGACGTCTGTTTTCGTCTGTCCTTTTACCGTTGAACTACTATCAACAAGGTCTTAGATTCTCGTTTATGTTGTTTCACCTAAAAATCACTCGATCTAAAGTTCAAGTTCCGGGCTGTATACTGCTAATTTGATACTTAGAAAAATCATAACTTCCTCATACAAAGTCAGATTTGGGCGTTCTTTTTATGCACGCTCTCAGTTTAATGAACACTATGACTTTCGTTTAGATTTCTAAGACTAAAAGCACTTTATCATAGATTCACTTTTTACGTCACACATCGTCGTGTCGGTTCTATCGCGAAACTTTGACATGTCATAACTTCTTCGTTATAACTCGGATTTAGGTATTCTTTATATCTCTGGAATCCTTGTTTTAACCACTACATCTTTCTTCATAAATATCTGGTTTATCAAATATTTATTTTCGACGCTTATTTTTATCCCTTAATTTATTAAATCATAATAATTAAGTATAAATCATATAAATTCACATAATTTATTCTAATTACTTCAAAACACGTTACAATAGTTGCCCTAGACTATTACATCGTCTTTAATGTTTAGCCCAGAAACACGGGTGTTACAATTCTCTGATTCCGTCCCCAGAATCATACATCAGCAAACAATTTCGGATAAAGACTTATCATGTCACTCTCCGTTTCCCAAGTGAGATTTGGCCCATTCATATGTTTCCATCGCACAAGCACTAATTCGACCATCTTGCGTTGAAACTTCTTAGTCTTACGGTCAACAATTTCCTCTGATTCTTCAATTAACCTCTTGCTTTCATCCAACCTTAATTCAGAAATTGGAATTATGTCGGGAACTTCTCCCGTGAACTTCCTCAAATAACACACGTGGAAAGTGTTATGAATACCATTTAGTTCTTCTGGTATTTCTAGCTTGTAAGCTTAATTCCCTATCTTTTGAAGAACTTTAAACGGTTCAATAAACCTTGGACTCAACTTTCCCCTTTTACCAAATCTTATAAGTCCCTTCCACGACGAGACTTTAAGTAAAACCGAATCTCCAACTTCGAATGTTATCGGTTGTCTTTTCTTGTCAGCATAGCTCTTTTGACGATCTTGAGCTGCTAACATCCTTTTCCTAATCACTTTCAACTTTTCAGCAATCTGATGGACTATCTCAGGTCCCATAAACTGCTTTTCTCCATCTTCAAGCCAACATGACGACATTCGACACTATTGTCCATACAAAGCTTGATAAGGTGCCATCTTGATGCTCGAGTAGAAACCATTATTGTAGGAAAATTCTACCAAAGGTAAATGTTCATCCCAGTTACCTTCGAATTCTAGGGACACTTCTATGAAGTGTGCACTTTTAGTAAACTGATCAACGACCATCCAAATCATGTCGTGACCACTCTTCGTTCTGGGCAGTTTAGTCACAAAATCCATGGTGATGTCTTTCCTTTTACCCATGGGTACATGTAAAGGTTCTAAAATCCCATACGGTTTCTGACATTGTTCCTTAACTCTTGCACATGTCACACACTCGGCCACATACTTTGCTACATTGAGCTTCATCGTCGGCCACCAGTAGTAGGCTTTCAAATCCCTATATATTTTTGTGCTGTCGGGATGAATCAAATACATGGTCTTGTGAGCTTCTTCCCCAAGAAGATCTCTTATTCGTCTCGTCTTAGGTACCCAAATCCTATTTTGTAATACCTTCAGCCCTTGACTGTTTATATCAAACACTAACGTTTTGTCCAAACGTTCTTCCTTTCGGTCATTTTTTTTCTCTAAAGCTTCTATCTGAGCTTTCTTGATAATTTCTACAATCGTTGAGACAAATTTGATTCTTAATGCCCTTGGCCTTTTTTTCTTCAAGGCTCACTTTTATGCTTAAAGCGTCAGCTACAATACTTGTTTTACAATTGTGGTAAAGGATTTCACAATCGTAATCCTTGTCAAATCTAGCCAACGTCGTTGTCTCATATTCAATTTCCTCTTATTGAAGACTCTTATGATCAGTGAAAATTTTGCACTTTGTGCCATAAAGATAGTGCCTCCATACCTTTAGCACGAATACTACTGTGGCCAACTCCAAATCATGAGTGGGGTTGTTCTTTTCGTGTTCTTTCAATTGTCTCGATTCATGTGATATCACCTTATACTTTTTGGGTTAGAACACAAACCAACCTAGTTCTAGCTGCATCGCTTCAGACTACAAAGTCTTCAACTCCGTTCTCGGAAACACTAACAAGACATGGATTGTATAATGACTCCATACGTTATCTCTTCATCCTAGTTAATAGTCATAACTATTATGTTTCCTTCGAATGAGTATCTACTTTTGGAATTCTTGTATGCGGGTGGTGTTCGATCTTGTACCCGCTCCCTATCCTATGTTGAACTTTCAATTGTGACCTTCAAGTCACAATCTCGATGTTTTTTGGAGACTCCTCAAAACTTAAGATAAGTTATTTCCTTCGATTACCATAGTAGACTGATAGGTCATGTTCTAATGACCTCTCATTGCATTATGTACTGCTTAGACTCAAGTATTTTAGAGTCGGGTTTCTGAACGTAATATACCTTCCTTCGTGTTCTAATGTGATCACATTCTAACATGTAGTACTTCTAGCTACAACACTCTTACATTAATAATGATTGGGATACTTCAACCTTCCCGTTTGTGTGAGATACTACATCGGACTTGGTTCTATGAACCACATAACTAAGGGGTCGTTTGATAGTTGCTTACTTGGTTAGAGCTGACTGGGTTAGAAGCTAATTGGGTTAGAAATTCTGACTGAGACCACATCTGCCTGAGTTTATGTTGTTTGATTATTTTTCTGACTGACTGTGCTGAATCATAAAAATGACCATTCTACCCTTTTGTTCTATTGCAACTCAACATACATAACTAATCACTTATTGGATCCATGGCTAACATTTATGCATTATAGATCATTTCTATTTTCTAATGGCATATCTTGAGCAACATGAAACATATAGATTCATTTTTTTATAAAAAGTATGATATTATTGTTCATATTTTTTAGAAGATGAAAACTAAAGGAATACAAAAACACATACTATTAAATGTTAATCTCGAAACCAACAAGCTTAAAAAACAACTTACAACATTGTTTCTAGTTAATGTACACAAAATCAATAAGAAAACATAAACCAGTCTTCCTTTTTAAAATAAAATGCCATATCAAACAAAATATTATTACTCTTCTCTTAAAACCATTCAACATCACAAAATATATAACCTAAAATGTAATAAAAAAAAGATCACATTTTGCATAAAAAGAGTAGAGCACATCCTCACGTTTATAGTACAAGACTCACATCACCGATTCTCAACAGCCTCTGGTGACCTAAAGTTAAAACCAACATAAAAATACATTGGCACTAAGCATGTATGTAATGGGAAGCAAATTCACATAAGATGATCAATAATAAAAACATGATGTTATCCTGGACATCTGATATCAGTTTTAGGCCCTTCATCCTTATCAATTTTAGGCCCTTCATCCCTGTTGATATAAGCACACCCATCAAAAGCACACAAATATGATGACTTTCCATTTACAAGAATATAATCAGAAAATAATCTAGAGATATGAAGAACAACAACAAAGAACAAGGCTGTAAAATCACCATTAAGACAGAATAATTGTCAATTGTGAAAGTACCTATGGATATTATAATGAGGGTGTCATCAGGGGAAAAATATAGACTCATTTTAATCAAAAAGTTTCATTTAAACATTCCATCAAACACTTCATGTGTAACTAGAGTTACAAACATATTTAAAGGATTAATAATATGATGATAAACTAAATTGATATTGGTATTTGATAAAGACTAATATAATTGAAGAAAGGAGAAATACAACGTTAAAATTTGATAAAGCCATGGTGTTTCTATCTAACAAAAAGATCCATACCAGGCAGAAAAATCAAACCAAACATGGCAGGAAAACCGAACAACAAAATAGGAAAATAGAGGGCTATTCCTACCACTGAAAGGAGGTCGGAGCTCAGGTCGGAGGTGTGCGTAGGTCGGAGTTGGAGGAGCTGCCGGAAGAAATTGCGTCTGGGAAGGAGAAGAAGAAATTGCATCACATGTTAGGATAATGAGAATGGTGCCCCCAGTGGTGGTGTTGGTTTTAGCAGCATCTGTGTAAAGGAGGGAAATCAAAGGAAAAGTCTCAGTCAGCTAATATTTTTTTCAGGACCGAGTAAGGAGCTGGGTCAGCTCTTGCTGACCGAGGCTGTCAATTTCGGGCTCTATCAAACAGTCTGACCGGATCGAGTCAGCCGAAATTTTCTGACCGGACCCAATCAGCTCACTATCAAACAAATCCTAACTCATCTTGGTCGGACTCGATTTGATATAACCTCTTGGGTCAGAATAACAATCATCTTCTTAGTCATTACCGAAACAATGGTAATTATCGACTAAAACAAAACAAAATCAATTACTAGCTTCTTGGTAACCCCGTGACTTTCCCTGATCCAAGTGCGAGTCATGTAATTCCGGTAGTATAGGCCTCTACTACCATTCCCACCTACTCATACTCGTCCCAAGTATTGTCTCGCAGTTCTCCAAGTCACCATACAAGGATTTCATATAGTCATTCAATACATCAGATAACAAAACCAGAGTGTATATTATTTCTTGAAACGATTACACAGATGTTCAAGTTTACCCTATATTATGCCTCTAATAGGCTACACCACTTGTTACTATCCATATTACTACTTCATAACTTGATCATCAGGTATCAAGTCTTTACTTTAATCCTAGTGTTGTTATTTGCTTCGTTGAGGACCATGTGGATTGCCCTTGGCCTTGGTGGTGTATCTGGCCTTGCTGCCTGGTTTCTCCTTGGGCAGTCTCTAGAAATATGTCCTTGTTCCCTACATCCGTAACACACCCTCTGGGGAAACGTACACTCATTGACATAATTCCCGATCTTTCCACACTTGAAACAAGTCACCTCCTTTCTAGTGTGTTTATTTTTGCACTTCCCGCACCATTTTTCTTTACCTCCTTTTTTCCAGACTTTGAGAACATATTGCTCTTGTTGGACCTTGAAGACCCCTCAAATTTCCTATTCTTGCCAACTTCAACCTTGTTGGTGGTCATGTCGTTGAGCATTTCTTCAATAGACTTAGCAATCCAGATAGTTGCCTCAAGAGAAGATGCCTGACGCACTGGTACAGTAACTTCCTCCTTACTTTGTTGAAGTAAATGTTTTGTCTCTTTCATCTGTTGATCCAACATCGTCCGCACCATTGCCTGTACCCCTGCCATCTTGATTGGCTCGGGTTGCGGGCTATCATTTCCCAATCCACTTTGTGTGCTTTCCATTTCGATCTATACACCAAATTAGGCGAATTTAGATCTCTATTTTTGATATATGTTTAAATCTCCGTTATCTCTCTGAAACGTTTACATGCTAGTTCGAATATCGTAGTCATAAGCTTAGAATCCTAAACACATAAGGTTTCCAGATCTGGTCGGCAACAGACCATAGATCCGAACAAATAATATCATATATTGCAAACATATAGCATTTAGCACATAAAAGCATTTTAGGCATCATTCCTAAAATATACTAGTGCTCGTGTCTAAAATATAGTAGACACTCATCTCACAATCATTGCTTAGCATTCTAAGTTTAAGTCTAGACATCCTACAGATTTCCTAGTTCGCTTAAATTAATGCTCTGATACCAACTGCGACATCCCCAAATTTCTCGGCCAGAAAATACCGATTTGTTTACGCTTGATTTTAAAAAAAAAAATCAGAGTATCTTTTAAAGAAATACGTTGCGGAATTTGTTCCCAAAAACATGATAAATATATATTATCAAATCACTTCAGAGGAAATGTATTTTATTCATTTTAAAACTTTGGGATGCCATCGTCAATAAAAAACATAAGCATAAACAGAACTTACATTCATTTACACTAGTGATTTTACATCTCCTTTAATCTTTAAGTGTAACGTAGCTTCGTATTGACACCTGTGATAAAAATAACTTGAGTGGGTCAAGTTGCGAAGCCTGGTGAGTACATAGGGTTTTCAAACCACAATAATAAAGTTATTATGTTTTATCATTAAAAAAATTAACCCAATTACCCATCCCCATTGTCTTGGTTATTTCTTAAGGATTTACCCTAAGAATCATCTATCACTCATTCCTAAGGATTCATCATAAGGAATAGGCACGAAGTACATTGTCGCCAAGGTTTATACAATAGGCACTAAATCCATAGCTGTTAGGGTTTATACAACAGACAATAAGTCCATAGCTGCCAGGGTTTATACAACATGTGCTAAGTCCATAGCTCTCATTTATCGATAGTATTATTCACGGGAATCCAGCTGCAATACATGTCAATGAATTTTTAGAGTACATCTGATGAATATATAGTTCACAACACCTACAGGTTGCGAGCCTGCTAGTGTTCCACGGACCATCTAGAATAGTCCATGGTTGTCATCCATACTGTGCTGAATGACGGGGGGCAACGTTTGGGTAAGGGCTTCTCTCATATTCCACCTCTCACCCTCAACTCATTATCTATATGACCGATCATCTCATTTATCCAACTCATTTTTCATTACATACCAACTATTTCATCTACCCATGTTTTACCCAACATTTTTGTAGATATAAAATACATATACAGTTTAAATCATTTAAAACATGTATAAATCATTCATTCGACATCTATATCAAATTAACAAACAATAAATATTCACATAGCACGTATTTTATATAAAATATTTCATATCCATGTGTAAGATGAAAGTGACTATACACTCACCTAATAAGACGATGATCGGACAGCACCTCGTCCCTTAAAACAATCTTTTTCGATGAAACCAGGATGTTTTCTCAAAAACCGGGCTCTGCGGGGACAGAGTTTCGACTCGAAAAATTTATTTTCTCAGGGACTTCGGGGCTTCAAGACTTGCTTCGGGTGTTAGGGATGTTCCCTAGGCTTTCGGGTGTTTTAGAGTAGCTAGAGAGGGTATTGAGAGTGAAAGACTATGAGAATTAACAAACATTTCTGGAGGGCTTCGCTTGCTATTTATAGGAGGTTGATGCCTCGCATTACGCTGGGCGTAATCTTCATGTACGCGGAGCATATTTCCTTGCGAGGTTTTATGTTGGGCGTAACTTCGGTATGCTGAGCATACGAGAAGTGTCATTGGTTCGTTATCCGGGCCTCGGGCATGTTGATGGGGTGAGATACATGCCTCTGTCCGAAGAAAGAGGTCGACATGGCCAACTTCCGACCTAGTCCGAGTACGCGAGGCGTAAACTCGTACGTTGGGCGTACGGCTTTGGATAAGCTTCGAATTTTATAATTAAAACTTTTAAAATTCATATCTTTTGCGTACGGATTCTGTTTTTTATGTTCTTTAGATCTACGCGTAGGTGAGATTATACTCTACAACTTTCGTTTTGACTCCGTCGGCTAATTTTGACTTTATTTTTAAAGATATATTTTTAAAAATGTCAAGACAGGAAAAATTCGTTAAAAATTCATAACTTCTTCATCCGAAATCTTTTTTCTTCTATCTTTTTAGCGTTGAACTTCTATCAACAAGGTCTTCGATTCTCGTTTAGGTTGTTTCGGCTAAAAATCACTCGATCTAAAGTTCGAGTTTCGGGCTGCATACTGTTAAGCTGATACTTAGAAAAATCGTAACTTCCTCATACGAAGTCAGATTTGGGTGTCCTTTTTATGCATGCTCTCAGTTTAATGAACACTATGACTTTCGTTTAGATTGCTAAGACTAAAAAGAACTTTATCATTGATTCACTTTTTACGTCATACATCGTCATGCCAGTTCTGTTACGAAACTTCGACATGTCATAACTTCTTCGTTATAACTCGAATTTCGGTATTCTTTATATCTCCGGAATCCTTGTTTCAACCACTACAACTTTCTTCATAAATATTTGGTTTATCTAATATTTATTTTCGACGCTTATTTTTATCCCTTAATTTATTAAATCGTAATAATTAAGTATAAACCACATAAATTCACATAATTTATTCTAATTACTTCAAAACATGTTACAATAATTGACCTAGACTATTACATCGTATTTAATGTTTAGCCCAGAAACACGGGTGTTACAATTCTCTCCCCCTTAGAATGATTCCGTCCCCGGAATCAGACATCAACAAACAATTTCGGATAAAGACTCATCATGTCACTCTCCGTTTCCCAAGTGAGATTTGGCCCATTCATGTGTTTCCATCGCATAAGCACTAATTCGACCATCTTGCGTCGCAACTTCTTAGTCTTACGGTCAGCAATTTCCTCTGATTCTTCAATTAACCTCTTGCTTTCATCCAACCTTAATTCAGAAATTGGAATTATGTCGGGAACTTCTCCCGTGAATTTCCTCAAATAACACACGTGGAAAGTGTTATGAATACCATCTAGTTCTTCTGGTATTTCTAGCTTGTAAGCTTGATTCCCAATCCTCTGAAGAACTTTAAACAATCCAATAAACCTTGGACTCAACTTTCCCCTTTACCAAATCTTATAAGTCCCTTCCACGGCGAGACTTTAAGTAAAACCAAATCTCCAACTTCGAATATTATCGGTTGTCTTTTCTTGTCAGCATAGCTCCTTTTACGATCTTGAGCTGCTAAAATCCTTTTCCTAATCACTTTCAACTTTTCAGCAGTCTGATGGACTATCTCAGGTCCCATAAACTACTTTTCTCCATCTTCAAGCCAACATGACGGCATTCAACACTTCTGTCCATACAAAGCTTGATAAGGTGCCATCTTGATGCTCGAGTAGAAACTATTATTGTAGGAAAATTATACCAAAGGTAAATGTTCATCCCAGTTACCTTGGAATTCTAGGGACACTTCGATGAAGCGCGCACTTTTAGTAAACCGATCAATGACCATCCAAATCATGTCGTGACCGCTCTTCGTTCTGGGCAGTTTAGTCACAAAATCCATGGTGATGTCTTTCCATTTACCCATGGGTATAGGTAAAGGTTCTAAACTCCCATATGGTTTCTAATGTTGTGCCTTATCTCTTGCACATGTCACACACTCGGCCACATACTTTGCAACATTGAGCTTCATCGTCGGCCACCAGTAGTAGACTTTCAAACCCCTATACATTTTTGTGCTGCCGGGATGAATCGAATACATGGTCTTGTGAGCTTCTTCCACAAGAAGATCTCTTATTCCTCTCGTCTTAGGTACCCAAATCCTATCTTGGAATACCTTCAGTCCTTGACTATTTATATCGAACACTAACGCTTTGTCCAAATGCTCTTCCTTTCGGTCATTTTTTCTTTAAAGCTTCTATCTGAGCTTTCTTGATAATTCTACAATCGTTGAGACAAATTTGATTCTTAATGCCCTTGGCCTTTTTTTTCTTCATGGCTCACTTTTCTGCTTAAAGCGTCAGCTACCACATTTGTTTTACAATGGTGGTAAAGGAATTCACAATCGTAATCCTTAAGCAACTCTAGCCAGCTTCGTTGTCTCATATTCAATTCCCTCTGATTGAAGACTCTTACGATCAGTGAAAAGTTTGCACTTTGTGCCATAAAGATAGTGCCTCCATACCTTTAGGGCAAATACTACTGCTACCAACTCCAAATCATGAGTGGGTTCGTTCTTTTCGTGTTCTTTCAATCGTCTCGATTCATGTGCTATCACTTATCCTTTTTGGGTTAGAACACAAACCAACCTAGTTCCAGATGCATCGCTATAGACTACAACATCGTCTTTAATGTTTAGCCCAGAAACACGGGTGTTACACATCACAACTCTGAATTTTTTTTAACCTTGATCTCATTCCAATTTTTGGCACACTTAAGCACACACCAAAATCCTTGAGGTTCTGATTAATGCCAACTCAGGCTGACGATTTTGAAAGGTCTGGAGTATGACTTCGCTTTGCAACCCAAAAGTGAAAGAGCCCAACCCCCATGCCGACAGTTCGCTTGATGGTTCCACTGTTGTGTTCAACAAGACAACCAAAGTGCTTAATTTTCAGTTGACAAATGAGAAGAAGTTCAAGTTAACAAAGAAGTAGTTTGCTGAAATATTGAACATACCCAATGAAAAACCTTTTTATGAGGTTTCGACTGAACAGGTGGTTCATATGGTCAATGAAATGGGCCATCAACCACTGCTTACCAAGATAAGTGACTTTAAGAAATCATCTATTCCTTCTATATGGAACTTTATTTTTGGGATATTTCTTTGATGCCTAACTGGCCGAAGTGTTGGATTGGATAAGGCAAAACTAGAGATTTATGCTATGATCACAGGATTGTACTATGATTTAAAGGTTGATTATCCGACTCAATTGTGGCAAGAGTTTGCGAATAGTATTGCTAATATTGGTGTTGTTGCCGGAGTTTCTTGTGCTCGCTATTGGAGCCTGATACTAAAGTATGTTTACGAAAAAGAAGGGATCAGGGTTCCCGTTGATGATCCTAAGGTTGAGTTTGGCATTTACTGTGACAACCCGAAAAATTTATTTCCTTCTAGCCTTGTTAAAGGTCATTCTATTGGATTTTAAGCCTGGTACACTTAAGGAATGAATGTTAGAATGTACCTGCTTGAGACATTGTGCAACATTCAATCCTTAAGACCACCAAAAAGGAGTTCATGGAAACAATACATGATTTTATGGCCATAAACTCAAGGTGGGCCGTAAACTCCCTCCTTAAGTCTCATATTCCTTCACTTTTCTTCATTATTCACACTTTTAACTCAAGAAAACTCCATTCTTTCTCAAGTATCATCAAGCCTTTCATCTTAGATCTTAAAAAATGTAAGTGCTTCTTCCATCTAGTTATTGTTATCCTTCTTATTAATGAATCACCCTTTGATTCCATCCATGAAAACATCTTTTGGCTAGATCTTCATCTTTCACCAAGAACACACACTTGTTCTTGGTGGCCGCAAACTCATCAAAGTCCCTCAAAAGTGTGAGTATTCCATCTATCATCTAGTTTTACATGTTAAACATTAGATCATAGCCTTGAAACATCATCAAGCTCAACATTAATGAGAGTTTACGGCCAAGAGTATCTCTCTTGGCCGTAAACCCTTGTAATTGTCATGTTTTGAACCTCAAACACTTATAGACCCTTGCTAAACCTTGGAACACTTGAACCTCTAAAACCCCTTGCCTTTATGACCCAAAATGAGACCATTTGGAGAGTTTACGGCCATAGACTTTATGGTGTGGCCGTAAACAACTCAACACCTTCCAATAAGTTAGTTTTGCTCATCCTTGAGTAGAGAAATGGTCCCTCAAGCTTCCCTACCTTTCAAAAATCCTCTTATGCACCTTTTACCATGATTTTACGGCCCAAAAGCTCCATGGTCGTAAACTCCTCTTTGTGGCCGTACACTCCCTTTAGATGAATCACATGTGATTCTAACACTTGGTCCAAGTGTTTCCTAGTCCCTAAAGGTGTTTCCTTGAATATGGTTGCTTATAAACACTATATTCATGCCAATACATGCCATATATGTCATTTAGGACTTGTTTGTGTCTCGGGACTTCATTCGTGGAACTTCTCATCCTTACACGCATGTCCGTTTGAATCACCCACATAAGGTGAGTTCGTACCCCTATAATGAATCTTTTAACTGTTTTAAATGCTTTTAAAGGGGGGGGGGAGTACAAGTTGAAAACAATGATAATTGTGTAAATGTTTGTTTTAAACATCCTTCAAAATATTGCTCATGTCTTTTATAAGTTATCAAAACATTTCAAAAACTCTTTAAAGTTATGTTACTTTATAGTTTAATAAAACTCTGTTTTTAAAGTACAAGCATAACTTAGTAGTAAAATGAATCTTTTCAGTAACAGTTCAAGTAAAACACTAGTAAACTATAAGGGGGTATACTTTAGAGGTTCAGTTCATACTAGATACTAGAGCATACTATAAAGAGAAACAGGGGGTAGATACAATACATCAAAGAGACATACTATACACTATACATGATAATAGAAAGAACATACTAAATGCTATAGCAGGAGAATACTATAGGATCTAAATATACCAATAATCACTAACTCATTGTTCTAAACAAAAGGTCATAGTAAATTGGGTATACATGATCATATAACTTTAATGTGAATTTACACGGCCTAGCAATTTGTTTGCGGAAGTCGCGTTTGGTCCCTAGAATCTCTTGTAGGGAGAGTGTATAGTAATGGCATTATCCATCATATTATGACCTTAATAAAACAAACATGTTTTTAAGGTAATCAGTACGTCAGGATGTCAATTTAAAAGACAACTGTGTACTTACATTTTCCCATTACTTTTATATTGTGACAGTTCCACTTGAAAGTTAATGCAAACTATTTTCGAGTTAAGATAGTTATAAACTAGGGAAAACTTACATTTTACAAACGACAAACAGAACAGTCGAGTCTAGTACATTCAGTAGAAGGGGGTCCTGTAATACTAACTCTATGATTCCTTAATATATACATCAGGGATATATATTAATCGGACCCGATAGGTAGTAGGATGTGTGCTTTCCGCTTCATTTCCTGTTCCTTGTTTGGTTGCGGGCTTAGAGAAGATTCACCCAACCTACTATCTATCCTATCTTAGCTACATATATGTTCCGTATACACCAAGTAATCATAAGGGGTACCACGTATGGGCCAGGTCATAGAACACTAATTCAATGCACCGTTTTCTAGTACAAAACATACTTTTCAAATAGAACATTTGGTAGACAAAACTAGAAACTTACCAGTAAAGGGTTTTATCCATATTATTAAACCAGTATAAACTTAAAGGACCTTAGGTGGTTAACTCTATAATACCTTAGTTTATACATCAGGGTTATATATAATTAATACCTGATAAGTAGTTGGATGTGTGCTTTCTGCCTCATTTCCTATTCTTTGTTTGGTTGTAGGCTTAGGGCAGATTCACACAATTAACTATCTATTCGATATTAGATTATATATAGCTAGTATAAACTAAGTGATTATAGAAGGAACCACTGTGGTTACCATTTTTATTAAGAGAAATAAGGGTTTTCTTAAAGAATCTTTTCATCAAATATAAAGGAACTATTACAGTTAATTCCATGAGTACCATGTGAATACGCTAGGGTTATATACAACAATGATCTAACAAACAATGGGATGTGTGTTTTCCGCCTTACTTCTTGTTCCTTATTTGGTTGTGGGCTTAGCGAAGATATGCACAATCGATTGTTTGTTTACTTTGGGTTTTTATATAACTTGTATCCATTTAGTCCTCATAGAAAAGATTGTAGAGTCATTTTCTTACTTATCTTTCATCAAAGTAGGAAATATAGGATTTTCTAGAGGAACAGGCGAACATTTCTAAACAGAACTTACTACAACTTCTTACATCACTAAAATCTTATGAACTCACCTGCTTAAATGTTGATCTACGCTTTCAAAATAACTTGTATTCTCAGGAGAGCAGTAGACAGGTACGCGCACTGGGGTTTAGAAGATGGAGCAGTATAGCTTCTTGTCTTATTTTGTTATTTACTTTGTAGTCCATGTTATGTGACCACATACTTTGTAAACACTTTCTTTCTAATGAAATGGTTGTTCATTACTTTGATTACTATGATGCATGTCTTGTGATACTAAACATGACGTCCTCCACCCCCGAACGTTTCCACCGTTCCGGTTTTGGGGTGTGACATTTACCAACATCATAAAGCTATGACGGATGATTTGGATGTTTTTCCAACTATGGCGCAGATTCCTGATACTATGCTTCGCAAAGTCGATCCTGTTGATCCTGTTCTTCTTGCTTATCTTCAAACTATAAATCCCTCAATTGAAAATGGGTTCTTATTAGGGAAAGGTGTTGTTGGTACTTCTAAACGCACTAAGAGTTCCAAGAAGGTTACCAAGGCTAATCCATTATATCGAAGCCTTATCCTTCTCCTAAAAAGATTTTTAAGTCTTCTTTTGTGCCAATTGAGAAGGAAACAAAGAAACATGTTCAAGAGAAGGTTGTTCAAGAATCTGATAAGGTGGGCATGCCTTGAAAGTCTGGGGTTCTCAAGCATATAAAGAAAATGGCTCATAGGCCTCAACACTCTCCTGAGCAGCCTATTATCGAAGAAGAAACTGCTGAAAAGTTCTTGTCCTCACCAAAAGGTGTTTTTGGTTTAGAACAAATTCGCAAACCTCAACTCTCTCGCAAAGGAATCAAGATTCGTGAGATTCCTGCTCCATTTTCCCCAGCAACCAAAAAGCAAAGGGCAAGAGATATGGTAAATAGTATTCAAAAGAAGCAAAAGCATGTTCAATATTCGTTGGATGAAGTGGTTATTGAGACTGACTTCGAAGATAGTGGCAACTCTCAGTCTCCAATTCGTCAAGATGATATGGGCTTTCCATCACCGTCGAGGGGCTCTCTACTCAAGTAAATTTTTTAGGAGACTTGAGGTCTTTTTGGCAATGTGGAAACATCTCATGTGGACACAACCACCAATCAAGGTGATCCTTCGCAAGTATCCGCCCCTGGGTAGACTATGGTCATACCACCCGGAGTTTTGACTGGCGAATAAGTTTCTGAGGAGGTTCGAACTTCAGGCATCCCTGCAAACATATCTGATATGGACGCAAATTTCAATAACGTTGATGGGGTGTTGAATAATGAAGCCCAAGGTACTTCTACCATTATTATTGCATCCACTTTCGACACATCAACCATTGATACCACTACGTTATACTCCCATTTCTCTAACATTACCTCAATACACTACATCACCAACTTTTCAAAACATCTTGGAACAACCCACTACTTTGTTATTTCCTTCTCAATCCACTGAAGGCCCTAAATCTGTCCATGATGATACCACTGAAGGAGATGATGAAATGGTCTCTTTTGCTGACAATCAGTTTTATCCAGAAGAAGAGAATATACTAGATCATATGCTTATGTTTGGTAAGCAATTCAAAATTCTCAATAGGAAGCTTAATTCATTATTACAACCTGAAGCTGATTTTGGGAGTAGAAATCATATCTTTGGGATCGAAGTAGATGTGATGCTTAAGGCATAAGAGCTTTGTTTGAAAAATACAATGGATCAAATGGACAAAAACAATGAGTTGTGTGTGAAGGCTCAGTCTGCTTCTTTCAATCATGAACTTAAGGAGTTGAAAGAAGTTTCAAAAGAAAGACATATTTTTTTATTCAAGATGTCAAAAAGGTTAGTGAGGATGTGAACCTGAAGATTAAAGAACTTCGTTCTGAAATTGCAAAGGAACTTGCAGCTCTTGATCATAATTATTCATCTCTTCACATGAAGGTGGATATAATTGTTGATGTTGTCACAAATGTGGTTAAGTAGTATCATTCCTTACTTCCAACGTTTGATTCGAAGGCTGATTCGCATGCTCAGGAAGTCGTACAGTTGGAAGTACTCTTGAATACTCTCAATGAATCTATTTCGGATCTTGGTTCATCTTCATCATCATTGCTTACTCCAGATTTTTTAACTCGGAAGTTTTGATTGTTGGAGTCTACTATTCAAGCTAAATTAGCTCCACTTACAAAGTTGATTAATATGATGCCAACTTACGCCTCGCCTGTTCAGACAGGGGTGCAAAAGGGAGAAAGAGGTGTGAGTGTTGGCATGGGATTGAAAGCTGGTATGGGGGAAGTGGTTCATTAAAATATGGTAGTGATGCGAAGGTCGTTGGAAGAGTAATGTGTACTCAAATTCCTACTTCGTTGCCCAAGACTTCATTTTCAATTGTTTCCACAATGGTTACAACGAGGCCTGTAGTGAAAGGAGTTGTCATTGGGGAATCAGTTCATCGAAGCCACCTCAATCAACTGGTGTACAAAAAGGCAAGGGAAAAGGTATTAGTGTTGAACCAACTAGGGAAGAGAAGAAGGTTGTCTTAGAAAAAGAAATGCAAATGCAAAGACAAATTCAAAGCATTCTTCGTCAAAGGCAAAGTGACCTCCTGGTCTGGAAAAGGGTGATCCTACGAAACATTACTTCTATGAAACTATAGAGGCTACGGTGTTATATGGGGAAATGCATGATTTCCAAAAGATTCCCAAGAAGAGTTATGCTACTAAAAACTCTAACTTCAATCAGTTAGACTTTCCTGTCAACAAAATGATGTTCAAGTCTAGTCAATATCAGATTGTTGACAAATTTCAAGATAAAGAAGAATTCATGAGGTTGAAGCTTCGATTCCATGTTGTTCTTGCAAAGAGAGAAGAGGAAGTTTGTTCAATAGTGAAAATAGTAAGAGTTCTCAACATTTCCAAGGATGTCATATTTGAAGGAGTGTTGCAGAATTTTCACTATCATGCAGTCTGAGCAAACAATGTTGCATTTGACTTCTCGGTTACAAACTTCCCATTGACGAATCTTAACGATCTTATCAGTGTTGCAAGGATATTGAAGGGAGTTGATGTTTCGAAGCTCCAAATGAAAAACAAAGAAGACTTCTTAATTGGACATGTACACACAAAGCTATTCATTAACAATTACTTTGATTGTCTTGCAATGACTTATGTCGAATTGTCTTTAGCAATGGGAAAACAAGTACCGGTGCCTATATCAATGTTAAAAGGAGCATGAAGTTTGAAAAACTATGAAGATGGTGAAATCTTTTTAAAGCCTCTGGGAATAGTTTTTATTGGGAAAAACAAGAAAGGAAGAAACACCAAGTATCTTTTCCAAGTTTGTGATGTGGAAAAGTATACAAGTACTCAATATAAGAATTTGCTTGTTCGAATGAATAGCTGCAAGAAAAACAATGATGGTGATAAAGCATAAATTTGAAAGTCTATCAATTGGTATTTTGAGATAAGGAGAGTAATATATCAAGAGGTCCAGATGCTGGTGACTTAGGTTTGACACTGCTCACAAAGGGTAGAATGTAGGGGTCGGAATTGGTTGTGAAGTGTCGACGCATTCTTGTTCATGTCTTAGTGTCGAAGAGTGTTTTGTTTTTTTTTTCATAAGGCCATTGTTAGTGTCGAAGTTGTATTGTTAAGACCCTTATGTATTTTTTGTATGCTTTTTTCATCTCTATAAATATGGGATAGGTACTAGAGTTAGAGTAATCTTTTGGAGTCTTCAACTTGTACTCTATTTTGCTCTGTATCTTTCAAAAGCATAATCGATCCAACCAGATCATATTTACATTCTATGTTCATATTTCAATCTATACTCTGATTGATTTCATATAGTTAATAACAACTACAACCCTGAACAATGTTGAACTCCCAAACAGGTAGAACTAATCAAAAATGCTCCCGCAAGGACTCAACTTCACATCCCAAACCGAACAACCTATCCGGCCCTCCATTAATCGAACCCAAACTTAGTAGAATTCGCCAAACCTGAAAATGAACGAATCTTTAATCCCTTGCAGAAAACCACTTCTACCTTACCGAAACCTGAAATCTGGAGTCTCAAATTGGTCTGTTTCACTGACAGGCAGCCTATAATGAACCATTGTTAATACCATTTCACTTATCCCTCAAACTGACTACTCAACTTCTGATAACCCGAGTCCCCCCCCCCCATAGAAAACAGAATCACAAATTATACGTGACTGCCAAAAGCTCTTCACTTGACACAAGGGATTAGATATTCCTTCAATTAAAAGCTCATTCTGATGACAAAATTTCTAGGGACATAATGAACAACATAAGACAAACTGGGGGATGACCCATCTAGTGCCAACCATACACTGCTTCCTTTAAATCCCAAACCAACACACATAACAACCAACTCACAAGCACAAACACTCATGCCTAGCCCAATCAACCTCAGGCTGGAATACCAGGCATACCTACAATGGGCCAAGTCATCCTCAGAATAGAATACCCCTGTATCATAAGAACGTTTCGTCCAATCAACCATCAGGTTGGAATACCAAACATGTTGGGTCCAATCAATCATAGGGTCAAGTCATCCTCGGGATGGGATACCCTAGATTGGAATGCCAAAATACATATAACTCGGGTCTAAACTCATGACCCGGGACCCAAGGACCTACCCTCGCATTTCCCTAAATCTTCAGATACTTGGCAACACACCACTAAACTTGGATACAAATATTTTCCTCAACGACCGATGAGAGTACCAGTCTCTCGCTTGATCCAGCAGCCAGATTCCCAAGAACCTGAAAGAATAGGACATCCTAACCCAATCATATCGACATTACATCTTTACCAGGAACTCGCGACCCACACAACTGGCCAAAAGACTCTCAAAACCTTTGCGATGCCTCGTAGGGACCTAAACAATGTCCCTCTCACCACAAACTGCACCACAAGGCGAAGACTAAACCACGCCCGATCCCTTTCACAGAACTAGTTGCTACCCATGCAGAGCCGACGAAATCATGGCCGCCCATGACACGAGAACAGGATAACGGTTGCACCCTTGATCTAATTCAAGGGCTACCATCCAAATGAACCATGCGCATAATTGGAATCAAGCCCCAAATCTATCTTGTACAGCTCACATACACTCACTGAATTACCACAATGCACATCCTTAGGGAACCCATAACCTTATCCAAAAGAACCGAAATACCAAAGTCCTATTGAACGAAGAACCTCAATCATTAACAAAATACATCCTCATGATCAATCGAAACAAGATTCCCTACACACCTAAGACTGAACAGATTCCTCCACTATGAAAACAACTTAAGAAGACTTCTAAAGTAATCCTAAATGTCACCAAACCCAAGCCTGCTATGAACTAAAGCTCCACACCATCCTTGAAGACAAGCATACTTAGAGACCAAAGGAACATAAAACATGCTAAATTTGACGATAAGCTAACACATCCATCGAACTTCAATTGTCACACTAAAACCTTCAAAATCCTTTGCTGCACGACAAACGATGCGACTAACAATCGCGAACACATGACCTTAAATCGAATGAACCAAAACCCTTGTGGGGTCGAATGCACCAAATTCTGAAATTGATTCCTTGATCGATCCCTGCCCCAAACTAGACTATAATTAGAATTCCTTACACCTATCGATACTCGACCTGTGTAATCCCATCGGTTCTTATCTATTCATTGGCACTACTGATAGGAATCAATATCTGCAATGAGCTCCTTGATCACTCCTTGCCTTGACCAAACCTAGAACCGAGATTCCACATACTCGCACCATGGATCCATAAAAACCATTCCTCAATACCAGTAACCTGAACAGGTCAAAGATTCTCCAAGAAGAATACCCAGTTCTCCTCCACTTAGGGTTCGAACTTCCACCCACAGGTGGTGAAACCAACCAATAGCTCTTCGGATCAACCAGGTACAACAATCCCCTGACTCCGGAAATGAATAATACACACAGGATGGTCCTCCAGAATTTCCCAACCATGACCAGTTACCACTAAGGATCCCTTACAAGAGTATAACCCAATACCGACTTATGATCCCAACACATACACTCCTTGCCTACATTTCCAACCGCCAGTCTGGTGTCCGTCCTGCTATAGCCCAAGAACACGGACTCTTAATCATATCATAAAGCATATATACCACATCAACCCATCTGCACATTACCGCACTAACATCCTATCTCTAAACACCGCAAACAACCGATCCCAAGCTGGGCTGACCTCCCAACCTTGAAGGTCACAAACCTACTAACTTCTTCCACAAACTCAGAAACTGAAAGGGAAAAGTTTCCACCATATATAGCGACATGTCAATCAACCATTTTACTTTCAACTGCAATCCCCAAACCGATCAATTTGAACCAATATCGTTGTTGGGGCCAAACCATTACCAGACCCAACCTCATGCCCGAGCAATCACGACCAAGATCGACAGATACGGAGCTACTGCCACAGATCATGGCATCAAACCACGTTATCTTCTCTCGACCCGTCCTTAGAATCCCTCGAAACTTTCCTCGATTCAAGTATGGATCCTATGTTTCCACTAGTACGGGCCCAATACTACCTTCCACACCTATCCATACTTTCGTCAAGGATCACCTTGGGTCCTCTAAGACCTACTCATAATAATACTCCCAATACCCACGTAACAATGAAACAACCGCACAAATACTTCTTGGGCTTTCCTAGGATTTCCCATCTCCACTACCATCAGTTGCTGAAGAATTCCTCATAATGTCAGTTAGCTACTTCGTGAACACAATCACATGTAACAATGCTCATGTAATCCTTCAAGTAAAAGACTCATCCCTACAACGGTTGGACTCAAACAAGAGCTGTGCAATAGGGTCAAACCCATCACTCTAAGATTATTCCATCTTGATTACATGTGACCTTAAATATTCACTTAACAGCTAACTCACATCGCTTAAGAGTCCCACAAAGCACAAAGCAAGCAACATTCGATCCGTGGAGTCGACTGGCACTAAAACATAATAAAATCAGATGGATTCCCATATGAAGTTACGATCTCTAACTCCCAGCATCCCTGATACATTCTAGCATACTCATGCACTCCATCCTCACTCCCTATAGGAAGGCTAAACATATCGCGACTGGTCGGCTGACCCCATATAACTCGTCCTACTACCAACTGCCCCACGACCCTTCATTGGTGCCAGATAACTATCACATGAACACTATCACATACTACACAACTTAAACAATCTTAGGCTAAAAGATTCAATCCTGCAACGGTTGGACTCAAACAAGAGCTACACAACAGGAACAAATCCCTTAAACTAAGGCCATATAACTCATGTAGTATGTGAATTGGCACATTCACATGATAGTTAGATCACACACGAAGGAGTCATACAACAATCAATAAGACGTTTTACAACAGATAAGGCATCATATAATCAGGCAATTCTATCATGAAAATTCCTAAAGATCCCTAGCCTACCACTTGAATGTTGTTCTAACATATCCCAACATAATCTCAAATAACTGTGTGGTAGTTTGGGGTCTACTTATTGGCTCCGGCTGATCGTACACATCGCATCCTCTTTGTTTATTTTGAAAATCATTTGAAAATCATTTTTAAAATCCTTTTCCTTACTTTGAGACTGGATTCATATAAGTGTTCCTCCAATTCACTCAAACCAAGGCTCTGATACCAACTTGTTACATCTGTAAAATTTCAACAAATTTTTAACTTTTCAAAACAACCCATTCAAGAACTCCAAGACTCAGATCTAACCTCAAATACTATCAAAAGGATAAAGTTTCCAACTTTATCCTTTAGTTCTTACCCCCCAAGTGCTTAAAACTCATCCATATGGTTCAAAGAGTCAAGGGCTTAACCAATAAGCACAAAATCCTTGAGATCTGAAACCCACCCTTTCCAGAAGAGATTCTATCACCAAAATCAACCCAAAGGTTGGTGCTTTAGAGACATGCATGTCCAATGCATGTCTTGAACCCAAAATGGGAAAAGGGGAAAATATAACCTAAACTCCATGCATGGCATCAAAACTTGGCTAAAGGCCAGATCCAAAGCGCTTCAAGTTCACCTTGACCTGGAGATTCATAAAGTTGCAAAGTTTCTAAGATCTATCCATTGCATCATCCAAGAATAAGGAGAAAAAGGGACAAAACTCAAGATCTAACAACACAGAGGAATAAAAATTAGATCTTGGATACTTACAAAGGTCCAAAAGAGTGTCAAACGGAAGATGATAGCTTTCCTTGCTAGATCCTTACTTCCTTCTAAATTTCTTCTTCTTTTGCTCCAAAATACCACACTATCTCACAAATGAGTGGGAAGGGTGATTAGGGTTCACAAGGGCTGATAAGAGGCTTTGGAGGCTGATAAAAGATCCGCCTTAGGGACTTAAAGGGATTATATAGGGTACAAACCCTAATATTTGGGGTTTCTCATCCATCCACCAACACATCGAGTTTTCCCTCACCAACTCGTCGTGTTGAACCATACAAATATGCGGCCCAAAAGTCCTTCAACACGTCGTGTTGAGGCTACCAACACACCGAATTCGAATTCTCAAAAGGGAATTATACTCAAAGTTGCTTCTAAATTTCTAGGTGTTACAATTCTTCATGGCCACTAGGGCCAACTACTTTCCTAAACATCACTATATCGCAGGTAGTGATAGAAATGGACAAGATGAATTTGTAGTGGTATCCACACTCTCTACTCAAACACTAGTGGCCTTAATAACTATGTGACTCTTCCTGATCCAAGTGTGAATCATGTGCTTCCGGTAGTACATGCCTATACTACCTTTCACACCTATTCAAAATCGTTCCAAGAATTGCCTCACATTTCCCAGGTCACTACACAAGAAAAGAAAAAAGCCATTTAACATATATGTATGTGCGCAAGTGATGTTTTACATGTAATAATCCGGAAAATAACTTAATTTGATCTATGTCATAACTCGATTGAAGCAACATACTGTTGAACAACAAAACTTCTAAACCCTAACTGAAATCGAAATTCACAAAAGGAATAACATACCTCTGATTTTTTATTGTAAACAAACCCTTTGATCCAACTAGATCAATCCAATAGTCTCTTGAAAACTAGCTTCAATTGTGTGCAAGCCTCTAATGGTTCACACCCACAAAACAAGAACCCAAGAAGATTTAGGAGAGAGGGAGAGGAAGAAAAATTTCGAATTTGGTATGTGTGATACCATGGCTAAAAATTCCCAACTGCAAGGGTATATTTATTTCTTATTAGGAAACACCTAGAAACCCTAATTTGAACATAAAATAATATTATTTCAAATAAGGTAATTATCTAGTTCCTTGATTATCTATATGAAGGCTTCCAGAAGACTCCAAGAAGGGCCTCCAAACTGTCCAACACAGGAAGGTCTTGGAACCTGTCATTTGTTCAACTTTTGAACAATTACAACTATAGTCCTTCAACTTTTAATTAATTCTAGTTAACCCATAATTAATTCCAAATTGATTCTAAGTAACTCTAAATTAATTATAACTATTTCTAATTAATATATTAGTCATATAATCTATTAATAAAACATTTATCTCTCTCCTAAAATCATTCTATGAAATTTCTTGGTTGTGAGGGTAACCTAAAAGGACTTTACTTTTATTCATCAACATTATACCAATTTAGTTAGCACTTTAGACACCTTAATCCAACAGTCTCACACTTGGATAAGTCGCTAACTACAATTGCTCGTACAACTCCGAATAACTAGTAAAGTGTGTTTTCAAGACACTACCAGACTATGTTGGTCCTTCGATAAGTGATCCACTATTCCTTCATTCGTCCCGATATCGTATGAACATGAGACATGGATTCAAATCAATCTCTTGTCCAAGACTTTGTTTCCCGATAATCTCGTTTTGTGACGACGTCATTAGACTACCAATTGAACACATCAATTTAGTCCTGGTTGGGCCCAACACTATAATGTCAACATATCATTTTTCCAATTAAGGCAAGCAGCACGAAGAAACTTTAACTATGTAATCATACATTTTCACTCATCGAGTCATACATGGAATTACACTTTATAGCACGCAGTTACGAGATACGTTGGATCAAACCAATGTACAACCGACACTTAAAATATAACTTACCTATATCCATTTTAAGAATAGAGGATATTATCGTCTTAGAATTCCTCATGATTAAATCCATGAAGTAATCTCTAGGCGCGAGTTTAACCGATACTCAAAATCTCTATTTCTAGGTACTCATGAATTTTGCAGCAATCCTAATGAAATGTCCAATATCTATGGACAATCTACAAACAATTGATGATAGTCTTAAATCAAGGTTTACTCCCAAAGTATGACCGACTGTGGTGCTTCGAATAACTTAATATTAATGAAGTAAAACATACGAAGTGACACTCAATAATAAATTAATTGACAAATAACATCATACACATTGACTATAAAGAAATCTTCATTTAATTAATCACTATTCAATTACAATTTTATTGCTATATAGTTTCAAAATAACGCCAAGACTAACATCTAAAATCTAATATCGTCTCTCAGTCCAATTCTCCTAGCATGCTCAAAGTGTTTGACCTTACTCAGACCATTTGTAAGATAATCAACAAGATTTTCTTCTGATGATACATGATTTACCAAAAGTGCACCCTTTTCAACGTTATGTCCAATGTAGTGATATTTCCTCTAGATGTGCCTAGATCTACCATGATCTTTAGGTTCTTTTGTCAAAGCTACCTCACCCTCCTTGTCGTAGAAAATCTTCATTGGTTCTTAAATTGATGGAACAACTCCAAGATCTCCAATAAAATTCTTTAACCACATAGCATCCTTCGTTGCCTCGCTTGCTACAATATACTCTTATTGACAAATAGAGTCAGCTACCATTGTTGCTTGGAAATTTTCTAAGTTACCGTTCTACCATTTAACAAGAAAACCTTACCAGATTGAGAATAACTGTTATCTCGATCTGTTTGAAAACTGATGTCACTATACCTACTTAGCGTAAGTTCATCTTTGCTGCCAAAAACTAAGATCATATCTTTTATTTTTTTGCAAATACTTAAGAATATTCTTCACTGTTGTCCAATGAGCTAAACCAGGATTTCCTTGATATCTGATAATCATGCTCAAAGCATAAGCCACAACATGTCAATTACATGTCATAGCATACATGATCGATCCTATAGCCGAAGCATATGGAATCTGACTCATAGTATCTATCTCCTTGTCACTATTATGGGATTGAGTTTTGCTCAACTTAACAGTATCATGCATGGGTAAGTCTGACTTCTTGGAATTTTTCATATTGAATCTTTTCAATATTTTATCCAAGTATGTACTCTGACTTAATCCTATTAACCGTTCCTGCCTGTTGCTATAGATTCTTATACCAATAATATATGTTGCTTATCCTAGATCCTTCATACAAAACATTTCTTAAGCCAAGACTTGAATTCCTACAAGGTTGGAATACTGTTTCCTATTAGGAGTATGTCATCCACATACAAAACTAGAAAAGTTACTATGCCCCCACTATCTTTGACATAAACGCAAGATTCGTCTTCACTTCTAGAAAATCCAAACTCTTTGAACTTTTCATGGAAGCAAAGATTCTCACTACGAGATGCTTGTTTCAGTCCATAGATGGACTTCTCAAGATTGCACGCCTTATTATGGAATTTTATGTGTACAAAACCCTCTAGTTGAGCCATTTAAACATCCTCAGCCAGTTTCCCATTAAGGAAACTAATTTTGACATCCATATGTCATACTTCATAGTCATTGTGAACAGCTATGTCAAACATTACCCTAATTGACTTAATCTTGACAACTGGTGAAAAGGTTTCGTCTTATTCAATCCCTTGGGTTTGAGTAAAGCCTTTTGCAACCAGGCTAGCTTTGTATGTCTGTACATTACCATCCATGCCAGCCTTCTTCTTGAAGATCCATTTACAACCTACTATCTTTTGACTAGGCGCTTGATCAACCAATGTTGACACTGGATTATCATACATGGATTGGATCTTGCTATCTATTGCCTCTTTCCACTTAGTAGCCTTAGGGCCTTAAAAACTAGTTTTAATTGTTTAAAAACTAAAAGTGAAATATTTTCGTAAACGAAGCGTTCTTTCCTTAAGATATCTAAAAGGAATACTTTAAAAGCTATATAAATATAAATATGAATTAACATTAAGATATTTAAAATACTCTACATAATCGATGCACTAAAATATTATTATATTTTTGTATATATAGTCGACAGGATATTTGTAGATATGTAATCAGTTATCTATGATCAACAAAATCACTTTTGGTTCCCTTTTTTGGGAAAATGACTCTTGAGGGTAATTAACTTTTGTGTTTGTACTCATTTGGTCCATTTCCTTTTTTTGTATTCAGTATACCATTGAGCTTGTTGTTTGTGTTCACCATAACCCTTTTGACCAGCTTTTGACCTGTGATAGCCGGTCAAAGAGTTATGGTGAACATAAACAACAAGTTTGATGGTATATTGAGTACAAGAAAAAGGAAAGGGACAAAATGAGAACAAGCTCAACAGTTGGTTACCCTCCTTAGTCATTTTCCCTGAAAAGTTAAATGAAATTAAAGTTGCAAAATTATCAAAGACTACAACCTTCTTTGGTTATACCATATATGAAGAGCGTTTCAGAGGGGTAACTTCGTTAAAACATGGTCTATGCTATGCTTACTGCGGTTAGATGTCAACACCTCTCTTCAAAATGATATATGATTGTGTATGAGAGGTATATTTATTAGCATAAACGTTTACCTCAAGGTATATTATGGCGATGTGTCTGCAAAAGCAGCATGATATTGTACATATTGATGTTTTATCTCATTCCATGAATTCGATCTTAAAGCTAAGTAAACTCAAAAATCACAGCACTTGTTATTCCACTCGTTTGTAGACTTGTCTAAAATCCATGATATGATAAATCATTCGATTGGAAATGTAAATGTAGTCATGAAATGCACCTACTTAGTCAAGATTCTCCTAATAAATATTCAAGTGCATTACAAAGTTATACATGTATGAATAGTGTTCTTTCGTGGGTTATGTTTTGAAGAGAAGTAAGAATGAATCTCATAAAGTCATTAATATCAGTAGGAGATGACGTGAGATTTGCTGTAAATGAGTAAAGGGAAAATAACTCAGGAGGGTAACCAACTATTGAGTTTGTTCTCATTTGGTTCATTTCCTTTTTTTTGTACTCAACATACCATCGAACTTGTTTTTTGTGTTCACCATAACCCTTTAACCGGCTATCACAGGTCAAAAGCCGGTCAAAAGAGTTATGGTGAACACAAATAACAAGTTCGATTGTATATTGAATACAAAAAAAAGACCAAATAATTACAAACGCAAAAGTTAATTACCCCCAAGAGTCATTTTTCCCATTTTTTTCGACCATATACATAATCATGTGTTTAAATTTTTTTTGGTGTGTAGCATGCATATGTAATCAATCATCCCTATTCTCCAACTTTATTACTTTTTTCCAAACTTTTCTTTAAATCAATAAAGAATTTTCTTTTAATTTAATAAAGAAATTAATAAATGCGTCTAAAAGTAAGTCATAGATCTGAAAACAATTAAACCAAAACAAATTTATATGAGTGGTGCTAAAATAACCTCTTTGGGTTTTAATTATCTTGTTTTCTATGTAAAAGCTTAATCCAATAATTAGTCTAATCAATTTGAGTTGTCCATTATAATTAAATATATTTGATTTATAACTCATAATTTTATTATTAATAATCTTATATATATATATATATATATATATATATATATATATATATATATATATATATATATATATATATATATATATATATATATATATATATATATATATAGGGTTAGGTTCATGTGAGACGAACTAATTTTGTGAGACCGTGAGACGCAATCATAACCACTCATTATGTAGATAAAAAACATTTTTAAAATGCAAAATAATTGAAAATTTTCGATTTTTTTTTCAAATATTATTTTCATCATCTATATTTCCCGAAAAAAAAAATTAAAAATACCAAAAAATACCGTTTCTTTTCATATTCTAGTAGAATATTAGAATATTTTACAAATCTGACAAATCAAGTGGAATATTCTAACATTCTAAAAATTAAATTATTATTTAATCAAATAATAAAGATAGATATTAAATAATTTCCATAATTATATGTATATTAAATGATATCCATAATTATAACTTTTTCTTTTTGAAATTAATTCAATTCGAAATTAATGTCAACAATAATATCCTTTCATAATGAATTCGCATCTAGGTCTTCATGTATGAGTTCGTGTTTTGTTTCATGACCCACTCACTTAAAATACAACAAAGTTGTCTACAACACAGAGAACGAGAGTGTATTCTACTTGACACACTCTCATTCTGCTAGAACGCACTCTCATTCTGCTAGAATACATTTTCGTTCTCTAAGTTCCAAACAATTTCATTGTATTTTAAGTGACTGGGTCCTGAAACAAAATACGAACCCATACATTAAAACCTAGATTCGAATTAATTCTGAAATAATATTGTTGCTGACGTTAATGAATAATTTAATTACTTTCCATTAAAAAAAGAATTATAACTATGGATATCATTTAATATACATACAATTATAGATATTATTTAATATCTATCTCTATTCGAGTAATAATAATTTGTTAATGAACATAATTATATATATATATATATATATATATATATATATATATATATATATATATTGTTGAGTCTAGAGGATTGCGTCGTGGGCTCAGTCCATAGCCTAGTTTTGTTGCCGGTATTAGGCCTGTCCATCCGTGCATTATTTTACATTAGGGTTTAATATTTAAGCTGCATGCATGCAGGCTTAGTAATTATCGCTTTCATTATTATCATCTTTACGATTCTGTAAACCCTAGCTCGCCTCTACAACGGAAGTTCTTCATCGAGCTCTGCTGAGGCGTGACTCAGTTTTGAATCATAAGCACATATTTGATTCTGATCTGTGTTTGTTCTTGTTTATTCTTAAAATTGTTTGAATTCTTTTATCGCACTTGTGAAAGATCTAAACGATCTAAGAGTTTTTAACTCTTCAATTAGTATATATATATATATATATATATATATATATATATATATATATATATATATATATATATATATATATATATATATAAAAGTACATTCTTTACCCTAAATATTTTATTATTATATTGGTTTAATTATTAATTTGATGACGAATACAATATAAAAATTTTATTTTTATTTTATTTCATAATAAAAATAAAAATTTAAAGTAAACATATAGTCTAAACTCTAAATCAAGCCTTTTTTGTGAATCAAAGTTTGTATATACTCGTATCAAATATTTAATATTGTTTGCGACTCTTTTGTCGTTATAATTTTATATCTCGTTTTCTTTTGTTATAGAAAATATTGGTATTTAATATATATATATATATATATATATATATATATATATATATATATATATATATATATATATATATATATATATATATATAATTGTAGTTTTTTAAAACACAAAAAAGATGAAACAAATTTGATTTTGTTTGGATGCATTTAATTTGGATTTGTATAGAAAGGTGGGAAAATTATTTTGCAAGATCCATTATTATTGAATTTTTGAATAACGATAAATTCTAGTGTTACATTATTGAATATTATAAAAAAGAAAAAACATGAAAAAAATAACATTATATCCGAACTAGTTTTTAAAATATAATCGTTTACGAGTATAATGATTAGTCTTATTTTAGCAAATAAACTAAGAGATCATATATATATATATATATATATATATATATATATATATATATATATATATATATATATATATATATATATATATATATATATATATATATATATATATATATATATATATATATATATATATATATTAACCAAAACTAAAGAAAAATCAAAAGGAAAAAATTGGATAGTCTTCCTTGTAAAAGAGGTGACCTATTTGCTAAATTATTTAAGAAATTATTGGAAACAAAAAAAGAAAAAATCAGAAAAGTTGCTAATTTGATCGCGTAAAAAAAACGTCTAAATAAAAAATTAAATAATTTATATAATAAGTTTATTTAAATAATTATATAATTGATTTAATAAGAAATAATAATTGTTATAAACTAAACTGCAACAAATAAAAAAGAACATAAAAAAATAAAAATGTAATTAGATAGAAATGAAAAGGGATATTTTTTTTGTTTTGTTTTGCTTTTTTTTTTCAGTTTTTTTTTGTTTTTGGTTTTTGTTTTGTTTTTTTTTTTTTTTAAGAGATCGATTTTTTTTAAAGAAACCCCGATAATATAACTATTTGTCTTCAAAGAACCTATAATTTCAATATATAATTATATTAAAAAAATGGCACTACGTGCAGAGGGTTTTCCAGGGGTGTGGAACCCAGGGTGGAACCTAGAGACTGAAATGTTTATAGGTTGACTGTTGAAAGGGAATAAATTATTAATATTTGTACATGATTAAATCATGCGGATAATCACAAAAATACAGAAATGAAGTGGGTCATATGATGATTTGATATTTTTTATTTGTTGATTATAAAATTTCGGATGATTAACAAAAATACAGAATTAGAGCGGTCATATGATGATTTGTTAGTTTTTTTTTTTTTTTATATGTTGATTAGAAAATGGTCTTTTACTTCAGAAAAATGAACTTTACAATTTTAAAAGTTTTGTTAGATCACTTTCCCTTGACAAAATAAGATTTTTAAAAAACATCATTAACGTTTAGAAATTAATATTTGTAGAAAAAAAAAATCTTTGCTTTTAAGTTTAACAAATCATTTACAAAATGCTATTTGTTTTTTCAGAAATATACAGATTAAGGTGTCCGATTTTAAACACACAATTGGTGGGACTTTGAAAAATGTATGGTCACTATTGGTCATAACTGTTGCATCGTAAAAGAAATTAGAGAAAATGACAATATGATTAAAGAATTCGAAAAAGAAGTTAATACGAATGAAAAAGAAAGAATGACATCAAACTAGACTTCTTCAAAAATTATGACGCATACGCAAAGATAATAAGCATAGATTGATTGATTAATGTCCAAAATTCAAATATAAATTGAATTTTTTATGAATATCCGAAATTCAAAAAAATTGACATAGAGTTATTTTGTACAAAATGTCACAATCAAATCTCATGAAATATTATATGCAATATTTAACTAAATATTCATGATAAAAGAAAAATACAAGAAAACGTTGTATATTTACGGACCAATAGATAATAGGTCAACTTTACTTACCCTTAGACTTCTTTTTCAAAAAAAAAAAAAAAAACTACTTATCGTTCACTTACCCATTAAATATTAGATGTAATGACATAAAAGAGTAATATATATTTCGATTTGTACGCATTTGATATTTCAATTTTTTTTTCGTGCATATTTAACTCTTAAACTTGTTAAACTATACACATTCAGTCCTTATGATCAGTTACTACAGGTTAACGGGAAAACGACTTAATAGGTAATATATTTCTTATTTTGTACATATTTAGTCATTAATATTTTTATACACATTTAGTCCTTAATATTTTTGTTTAAAAAATAAGTCATTTTTGTTTTTGTACTCATTCAGTAATTATGAATAATTTCTTTAAGTTTTTTCACATGAAATCTTAAGTATGACAATCATTAACGAGGTTTTTGGGGTTGTTGATGCAGATGTTCATCGTGATTTCAACTGCTTTATTGCGTATGTCTTGTGGTTTGATTTAGGTCTTGTGTTCTGAACGTCATAACTACTTCATACGATATTAGGTTTTAACGATTTTTATATCCGTATATTCTGTTTTTGAGTCTACTACAACTTTTGTTAAGATTACTCCTGTTAAAATTAATATATTTTTACATAAAGATTTTATAAAAAAAACATTCATACATGCATTAAAAAAATGTATGGATATAAAGATCGTAAATAAAAATATATTACATTTTAACATGAGTAATCTAAACAAAAGTTATAATAGACTAAAATACGAATGCATGGATATAAAGATCGTTAAAATACGAGATCGTATGAAGAAGTTGTGACGTTGAAAAGACATGACCTAAGCAAACAAGTAGTCGAGATCGCGATGGACATCAGAAGCCTCAAACACCTCATTAATGACTGTCCAACATAGGATGTCGTGAGAAAAACCTAAAGAAATCATTCATAAGTATTGAATGAGTACAAAAAACAAAAATGAAAAAACATTAAGGACTAAATGTGTACAAAAATATTATGGACTAAATGTGTACAAAGTGAGAAATATATTAGCCTATTAAGTCATTCTTACCGGCTAACATGGAGTAACCAGTCATAAGGATTGAATGTGTAGAGTTTAACAAATTGAATGAGTAAATGTAGACGAAAAAAAAACACAGTGACCAAATGTGTACAAAACGAAAAATATACTACTTATCCTTGAGGTTGTAACACCCGCAGATTCGGGCTAATCAATAATAAGCGTTAAAAATATTTTTTTTATTATCTAGGATAAATAGTTTTAACCGAAGTAATAATTATGGTAAACAATTGTAACATATTTCACATAATAAAAAAGAATTATGTGAATATTATGTGTTTCTTGATTATTATAATGTAAATAGGAAAAATCAGCCGAATCGTCTGTAAATCCTAAAAATAAGTGCGCCAAAACGCACGCACACACACACACACACACACACACACACATATATATATATATATATATATATATATATATATATATATATATATATATATATATATATATATATAAAGTACACGTCGTCCTGATCCCGAAAATATAAATTTCGTCGAAATCCGAATCCGTATGAATTAGATATGATTTTTATAAGATATAAAAGCCAGCCGCGCACAACAAATGTATGACATAAAAAGCTACAAAGAGAATGGTTGCCTTTTAGCTAATGCCACCAAAACAAAAATCATAGTACTCCTTAAAATAGAAATTTAGAGAAAAAGAATGCAGAAAACGGAGTTCGTATAAGAGAGTTACGATTTTAGCAAAATCATTTAATTTTATAAAAATATGGACGAAAAATAAAGTCAAAATTAGCCGATGGAGTCTAAACAAAAGCTGTAGATCTCGTCGATAGCTACGCATAGATATAAAGAACTTCAAAAAAACGAAGTTTGTATGAACGAGTTATAAATTATAATAGCATATTTACGTATTAAAATAAAGCATAAATCATATATATATATATATATATATATATATATATATATATATATATATATATATATATATATATATATATATCATTGACTAGTGTTGAGTACTTTCGATATTAGTTTAGTACAAATATCGTTAAATCTATTTAAAATAGTATTATAAAGGGGTGTTTAGTTGTTTAAATAACTATAAGACATTTCAGTAACTATAGATTGTGGTTTTTGAAAATTCAACTACTATAAGTAAAAGGCTCTAGGCTCTCATATTTCTTGCACCATTCTCTTAATTCAAGAGTCTTTCTCTTCTTAACCCCCGAGCATTTCGGTCCCTCGTGATTCGACTTCTCTTTCTACAGTTTTAGTATAGTAAGGCGAGCGCGGATGCGCTGCAAAAATCCTTTTGGAAAGATTCTGCGACGAAGTTCTGCCCCTGCAGAGCCCGACTCCTAGCTAAAATCATCTTGTATGTAATTTATGCTTACCCTACTTTAGGTATACGTTATGTTTAAATTTATTATCGTTATTATGACTATATATATATATATATATATATATATATATATATATATATATATATATATATATATATATATAATAGATAAGGTGCTAACATAACATTTTTTAACTACTCGCGGTATGGGGAATCTGGTTTAAAGTGCTGCGTAGGGTTGTTGGATTTTAGAAGTGCTATATGCCAAAATGGTCCTGCCCTCTGGTGTTTTATGTTTGGCCCCTGTTTGTACATATTGGTGGAAAAGTATTGTTTAACACTTATAAAACAAAATTTCTTGTAATTAGTTGCGATAAATATTAGACTAAAATTTAGTGGTAATAATACTAGGTTTCAACAAAGGAAATTATATTATTAAGAAGCGAAACGTTGTCCAAGTTGGAATAACCACTTTAACAAATGAGTGCATAGTTACTTTCGTCTTACACATATATATGAAGTATTTAAAATAAATTACATGTTATGTGTGCATATTATCTGTGTTCTTGATATCTATGTTGGATGAACCGAATATACTTGTTTTATTTGATATAAACTATATATGTATTTTATATCTGTAAAAATATTAGGTAAAGATGGTTAGAGGAATGATTAGGGATGAAAGCTGATATAGTTGAACATTGTTCGTTATGGACTTAGTGCCCTGTAGTTGAACATTAGCAGCTGCGCCACAACCTGTAGATGTTTTTGAACTATGATGTACTCTAACCATCCTGGCAGCTGCGCCAAAAGGATAATATCGGCAGCTGTGCCTATTAGAGAACATCATAATCCTGGCAGCTGCGCCTAAAGGATAATATTGGCTGTTGTGCCTATTAGAGAAGGTCATAATCCTAGAAGCTGAACCTAAATGATAATATTGGTAGTTGTGCCTAATAGATAACATTGACAACTGTGTCATTGGCAGTGATGGACTCCGTGCCTATTCCTTAGGAATAAATTAGTGAATGATAAATGATTCTTAGGGTATATCCTTTAGAAATAAAGGAGATAATGGGGATGGGAAATTGAGTTAATTGTTTGATGATTAAACATAATAATTATATTATTATGGGTTGAAAACCATATGTACTCACTAGGTTTCCCAACCTGACCTACTCAGTTTATTTGTATCACAGGTGTCGATATGAAGCTACATTACATTGAGAGATTAAAGAAGATGTAAATCACTAGTGTAAATGAATGTAAGGTTTGCCTATGCTTATGTCTCTCTATTGACAATGACATCCCAAAGTTTTAATAAAAATAACAAAATACATTTATTCAGAAATGCTTTGATAATATATTTATCATGTTTTTCTAGGAACAAATTCCGCAATATTATTCTTTAAAAATAATACTTTGATTTTCAAATAAGCATAAATAAAAAGTTTTAAATGACCGTGAATTTGGGGATGTCACAGTTGGTATCAGAGCATTAGTGTAAGCAAACTAGGAATAAGGATTTATTTCTAGACTTAAACTTAGAATGTTAAGCGATGATCGTGAGGATTGTGTCTAATATATTTTAGGTAGTGCACCTAAATTGACACAAGCACTAGCTTAATTAGGGAAGATGCCTAAAATGTTTTTATGTGCTAAACGATATATGATATGTATTATATGATCGGATCTATGGTCTGTTGGCGACCAGATCTGGAAATATTATGTGTTCAGATTTCTAAAAATTTAATTACGATATTAGAATTGGGATATAACTTTTTGGAGTTATAAGGAGATTTATACGTCTATCGTAAATAAAGCTTTCCTATCTAAATTCTCGTCACTGCACACCAAACGTTTAATTTGGGGTACAGATCGACATGGTAAGAAATCAAAGCGGCCTCAGAAACGCTAATGGAAATGTTAATCATCGGCCTGTGATTGAGCGTACACCAGAGGTAGCAGCTGCACCCGAGCCAATCATGATGGTAGGAGTCCAAGCAATGATTCGGGCTATGATGGCCGAACAAAGGGAGGAGATGAGGCAAATGTTGTTTAACAAGGATGAACCCATTGTGCCCGTTGAACAACCTGAACTAAATGAAGGTCAGTCAGAAGAAGGAAACTATAGTAGAACCGTTGGTCCAGATGAACTGTTAGTGGTTAGGAGAAATAACCAAGGCGAAGGGATTGAAAGAAATGAATGCAAGTACAAGACTTCACGACAAACATCAATTTTTATTGGGAAAGAAGATCCATTCGGAGTTATGGATTGGATCTATGAAATGGAGTTAGCTTTCATAACGTGTAGTTGCAAGGGCAAGCTGCAAACCAATTATGCAATGCGTTAGTTTAGATGTGTGTTCTTCGTTGGTGGAACACTTTGGGAAAGATCATGAGCCCCAATGAGCCGCTAAAACTAACACGGGCAGAATTTTTGGTACACTTTAAACACAAGTTTTGCTCAGCCCAAAAGATGCTGGAACTAGAAAACTAGTTTCTGCCATTGAAGAAGGGTAACATGTCCATTGATGAGTATACGAATGCTCTCACGGACAAGATGGAGTTTGCTTTGCGCATCGTCCCTGATGAACTAATGAAAGTCGATAAGTATACAAAGGGACTACCATGGGAATATGTTGTGCCAGTACGCCAGGTACCTACTCTTGAGGCGGCTATCTGGGCTGCTAAGTCTGTTGAGGATATGATCAAGAGTAGAGCCGCCAACAAGGTCGAAGTTGGCGAGAAGAGAAAGTTTGAAGGATCTTCAAGGTCCAACAAGAAGATAAAATTCTCGAAGTATAGATTGAATAAGTTCAAAGGAGGAGGAGGTGAAGCAAGATGGTGCGATAAGGGCAAGAAGAAACACTATAGAAAATGTGGCGAGGTGGTGACATGTTTCAAGTGTGGAAAGTCTGGGCATTACGCCAATAAGTGTACATTCAACAAAAGGGTGTGTTACGGATGTAATGAAGAAGGGAACTTCAAGCAAGACTGCCCAAAGAGGGAAAGAGCTACAAAGCCAAATGCACCGCCAAAGCCAAAGGTAAGAGCATTCCAAATGATCCTTGACGAAGCAGGTTATAATGCAAGAGATCGGGAGTGAGGATCTATGAAGTATCCATATAGATAGTATCATGTGATGTAGCCTAATATAAGAGGCATAGTGTAGGTTGAACTTGAACATCTATGTAATCGTTTAAAGAAATAATATAAAACCTTGATTTTGTTATGTGATGTGTTAAATGATTATGTGAAATTCTTAAATGGTGACTTGGAAAACTACGAGACAATACTTGGGACGAGTATGAGTAGGTGTGAATGTTAGTAGAGGCCTATACTACCGGAAACACAAGACTCACACTTGGATTAGGGAAAGTCACAAGCTTACCAAGGTGCTAGTAATTGATTCTATTTTATTCACGTCTGTCGTTACCATTGTTTTAGTAATGACTAATGTAACATCCCGAAATTTTGCAGGTATTTCTGAATCCTCTCTTCTATTATTATTATTTTATCATTTGTAGTCACTGGGGTTAGAAGAGTCGACCCATAAGGAGCCTAAGGGATAAAGTTGCAACTTCGAGAAAAAGATTAGTACGCTAAGCGTACATAAGGTACGCTAAGCGTACTAGGCGCGCCCTAATATTTAGGGTTTGAGTGCTATATAAACATCCTTATGAGTTCAAAACCCCCCATCATCTCAACCTCTATAGTTTTGAGCCATTTTCCCTAAACCCTAACCCCTTTCTTGATTGTGTGATCTAAAAGTGGGTATTTTTAGTAGTTGGAGAAGATGGTCTTGCATCAAGAAGTTGGAGAAGGAAGACAAACTTGTAAATCTGAGGTTTCTTTGTACTCTAGAAGCTCCAGGAGGTAAAAAGCTCCAAAATTTATGCTTGTGTGATGTAGATCTTGCCATGCTAGCTTTATGGAACCATTTCTTGTGCCAAAAGTCCCAAGTTGGTGCATGTTATGATTTGAACGAAATAAACTGTCCTTTTCAGACCCTGGAGAGGGTCCTAAGTGATAAAAATGATGTCCTAATGGCTGAAAATGTCCCATGCATGTAGTAGGAAGGTCTTAATGTTGGATTAGGTGTCTAAGCCCATAACTATAATTGGTATGTACTTGACCTGATAGTAGCATGGTCCATTTGGATTGCATATCACCAGGGCAGTTTGATAGGATGGACTTTTAAGAAGAGGTTATTTATGATTTGTTAATATATTATAAGGTCTAATATATTAATAATTAGTATTGATCAAGAATTAATTTGGAATTAATTTTGTGATCAAAAGAGACTAGTTAAATATATGGGGATTGATTTGGTAAATCATTCATTCTTATGGTGTGGGCCAATGATCCATGATTCTTTAGGTTAGGCTAAACCCATGTGACAACCCATGGATGATCCATGGTGGTTTATGTTGGATATAGTGTCTAAGTACATAACTTTATTTGGTATGTACTTGACCCGACCCGACATGGTCCATTTAGGTTGCATGACATTGCAATACTTGGATAGACTAGATGAGAGAATAAGACACTTATGATTATTAATATATTATAAGTTCTAATATATTAATAATAGTATTATTTAATTAGTATTGGTCAAGTATTAATCTATTATTAATTTGGTGATCAAAGTGAGACTAATTAAATATATAGGGTTGATTATGACAATCATCAATTCTTTTATGTTGGATTAATGATCCATGGTTTATGGGTTTGGTTATAACCATATGGAGCTCCATGGATAGTCCATGGGAGTTACAAACCCATGGGTCATGAGAAATGAAGAGTCATGACAGTTAGGGTTTACATTTGTAACTCCTAATTATGACACACTATAAAAGAAACCCTATAGCATGCAAAATCGGCACTAGGGTATACATAAGAGGGCATAACTGATTTTTGAGGCTAATTCACATTCTCTCAAGTTATTCCAAGTTTGTAGTGTTGTGTGAAACATTTGAGGCACAACATTTGGGGTGCTAGGCTCACAAAGTCTTGAAGGAATCCAAGCAACAACAAGGTATGTATTTCTACTAGTTTTATGTTTTATATATTCCCCATGCCATGCTAGTTAGGAAATAACCTTGATAAATAAATTTGCATGTATATAGAGAAAACATAGATTCAAGGTTATTAGGGTTACATGTACACTTAGGAAGTGTTAAAATGCTCAAAACCCATCAGTGGTATCAGAGCCTAGGATTGTTTTCTGTATACTTGATGCAATTTGCAAGAAAAATCGTTTTTTTGGAATCTGCCAGTTTACCACGAGGTGGTAAATTTTACCACGAGGTGGTGACTGTTCAGTGAAAAAAAAAATTGTTTTTGGCCTGTTTTGGATTAGAATCATTACCACAAAGTATTTTTGTTCTTAAAACTTGATTTTGATGTTATGGTAATGTTTATTCTCATCCAAATAAATGGTTATTATCAAATTTCAAGTTTTATATGGTTTATTTATGATTCTTGAAATTGTTGATATGAATATTTGTTTTTATGAGTTTTAGAAGATCTTCAAGGTCCAACAAGGAAAGCAAATTCTCAAAGCTTGGAGGAGGAGATGGAGGTGAAGCGAGATGGTGTGATAAATGCAAGAAGAAGCATGGTGGGAAGTGCAATGAATAAGATACTTGTTACAAGTGTGGGAGGACTGGTCACTATTCCAAGGACTGCACACATAATGATAAAGTATGCTACGGATGTGGAGGCACGGGGCACATGTCCAGAGACTACCCAAGGAAAAATAAAGCAGCAAGACCAGAAACGCCACCAAGGCCAAGGGCATTTCACATGATCCTCAACGAAGTAGAAAACCATGCGAGGAATCAAGGTTAAGGACTTTATACCCGAAGATCAAGTTATGCAGTAGCCATAGTATCGTATGATGCAGCCCATTAGAGGCATAGTACAGGGTGAACTTGAACACCTATGTAATAGTTTCAAGAAACAATAAAATCTTCGTTTTGTTATCTGGTGTGTTAAATTGTTATGTGATTTTCTTGTATGGTGACTTGAAAAACTGTGAGACGATACTTGGGATGAATATGAGTAGGTGTGAATGGTAGTAGAGGCCTATACTACCGGAAGCACAGGACTCACACTTGGATCAGGGAAAGTCACAAGGTTACCAAGAAGCTAGTAATTGATTTCGTTTTATTCAAGTATGTCGTTACTATTGTTTCGGTAATGACTAAGAAAAATTGTTGTTATCCCGACCCTAGTGGTCATATCACATTGAGTCCGACTACGATAAGTAGGTTACGTGGTTTAGAGAACCAAGTTTGATGTAGCGTCCGACTTAAACCAAACAACTGAAATCAAAGCGATCAATAGAAGTATCACGCTCGTTGTTAAAGAAGTTGGTAGTGTGATTATATCACATTAGAACATGAAGGAAGGCATAGTCTGTTTTAAAATTTGACACTAAGAGACCTGAGTCTAAACATGCATCACATGATGATAGGTTGTAATTTGGAGTCTAACCTGAGGTAGAGAGCAGGTGCACGGTTAAGTACTGCTTACAGTCAATAAGTCTAAGAGATAGACTTGAAGGAATATAGAAGTTATAATTATTACCTAGGATGAAGAGATAACGTATGGAGTCATTATACTACTCTGTTTCTTTGATGATTCTGGGACGTAATCATCCTAAGGGGGAGATAATTGTAACGCCCGCAGATCCGAGCTAATCAAATTAGAGGCAATAGGGGTCGAAAACGACTTTTCAACAAAAGATTATTTAGAATAAATAGTCTTAACCAAGTTGTAAAATATGTCACAAGGTTTCCGTACATATAAAGAACGCCGAAATCCGAGTTATAACGAAGAAGTTATGACCCGTCGAAGTTTCGCGACGGAACCGGCACGACACCGGGAAGCCTAAATAGTGAATTTACGATAGAGCGAGTTTTATCCTTAGTGATATAAACGAAAATCGTAGAGTACGTTAAACTAAGAACATCGATAAAAAGAACGCCCAAATCTGACTTCGTATGAAGAAGTTATGATTTTTCGAAGTTTCGGATTAGCAGTGTACAACCCGAAATTCGAATATTAGATCGAGCAGTTTTTATACGACACGACTTGAACGAGAATCGAAGATCTCATTAAAAGAAGCGTAACGAGAAAAAGATGGGCGAAAACGGACGTCGGATGAAGAAGTTATGAGGATTTAACGGACCAATCCTGTCCCGGCCTGTTAATAATATAAAATTTCAAATCAAGTCAAAATTAGCTGACAGAGTCCAAAAGAAAGTTGTAGAGTACGTTCCCACCTTCGCGTGGATATAAAGAACGTCGAAAATGGAGCTCGTATGCGAAAGCTACGAATTTTTAAAGTTGAAGCATGAAATTGCGAGACATGATGAAGGATCGATGACGTGGCACAATCTAGACCCTCCATCGCTGACTCGGTACCCGCTTCGGATGAGTGACACGCCACCTTCGTAGTACACCCCGCGTCCGAGGTTGGTACGCCCAACGTACCTCGGTTCTTATCCATCCAAGTCCGAAGTGCGAGCCAACTGGTGCGAGCTGGCAACCCTATCCGGAGTTACGCCCAGCGTAACCGAAGGCTACGCCCAGCGTAGTACGAAGTCAGGTGCCTATAAAAGGCATGCTAAGGGTCCGAGCTTTTCACACATTTTCACACCAAAATCTTCTTCTCTCTCTAAGACCCCAAACCCCCCTAAGCCCTAGATAAAACCCCTAGCTCCCGAGGGAAGCCCCAAGGCTCCCAGAGTCCCAAGAAAAAGAGACTTTCGGTTTCGAAACGCTGCTCCAAATAAAGTTCCAGTTTTCGTTAAAATCCACTGTAAGTGAGCTACGCTTACACAATTTTTAATATAGCTTTCAAATAATTATAGGAATGTTATTAGGTCCTTAAAATAATTATTTGGGCTATTATTATGAGTTATATTGAGTGTTATTTAACACTTATATAATAAAAATAATAGCTAGGCTATTAATTTGTCGCGGTTATCGTTAGACTAAACCCTAGTTGTATTGATACTAGGTTTTATCGAAGGAAAATTGTTTTGGAGAGTATCGAAGCGCTGTCCGAGTGCTGAGTCACCACATTTCAGGTGAGTGCATAGTCCCTTTCATCTTACACATAGATATGAAGTATTTTATATAAACTACGTGCTATGTGTGCATATTATCTGAATACTTGCTGTCTATGCTGGATGAACGTTTTATACATGTTTTAAAGGATTTAAACTGTATACGTATGTTATATATACGAATATGTTGGGCATGACATGGGTAGATGAATGATGAGAGATAAAAGATGATGTGAGTAAACATTGGCAGGTATGGACTTAGTGCCTAATAAACATCGGCAACTATGGACTTAGTGCCTATTGGACAAACACCGGTAGCTATGGATTTAGTACCTATTAGGAACTGGTAGCTATGGACTTAGTACCTATTAGATAAACACTGGTAGCTATGGATTTAGTACCCGATGAATAGACTATAGCAGCTATGGAATTAGTGCTTTACAAACGAACATTGGCAACTATGGACTTAGTGCCAGTCCTATAACCCTGGAAGTAATGGACTTCAGAGTAAACGAATGCAGGATAGATGACTCTTAGGATAAATCCTTAAGAGTAAAGAAGATAATGGGGATGGGTAATTCGGTTGATTGTTTGATTGTTTAAACATAATAATTATATTATTGTGGGTTGAAAACCCTATGTACTCACCAGGTTTCCCAACTTGACCCACTCAGTTTATTTATATCACAGGTGTTGATACGAAGTCACATTACACTGAGAGATTAAAGAGATGTAGATCACTAGTGTAAATAAATGTAAGTTCCGTTTATGATTTTGTTTCTGTATTGACGATGACATCCCAAACATTTTAGAATGAATAAAATACGTTTCTTAGAAAATGTTTTGATAACGTATTTATCGTGTTTTTCTGGGAACAAATTCCGCAACATTTTTATGAAATGAAGTACTCTGATTTTTATAAAGCATAAACAAAATCGGTCTTTTCTGACCGTGAAAATTGGGGATGTCACAGTTGGTATTAGAGCATTAGTTTAAGCGAACTCGGGATATGGATTTATTTCTAGACTTAAACTTAGAATGCTAAGCGATGATTGTGAGGTGTGAGCACTAGCTTATTTTAGGAATTATGCCTAAAATGCTTTTATGTGCTAAATGCTTTATGCCTTATATGTTGTTATTTATTCGAATCTATGGTCTGTTGCCGACCGGATCTGGAAACCTTATGTGTTTAGGATTCTAAACGTACGACTATGATACTAGAACTAGCATGTAAACGTTTCGGAGTGATAAGGATGATTTAAACGTCAATCCTAAGTAAAGGTCTAGATTCACCTTATTCGGTGTATAGATCAAGATGGCAAGGACCCGTAGCGAAAACATAAACGCAAATGGGAACAGAAACCAAACCCCAATGGTTCAGCAAATACCTGTTGTAGAAGAAGTTGTGCCTAAGCCAGTCACCATGGCTGGAGTTCAAGCCATGATTCGGGCTATGCTAGCTTAATCCCATTGTTGTGCATTAGTGGGACTGGAAATCATACTTCACTTCCTTCACTCCTCTAATAAATCTCCCTATGCCACAAGTTTCATGACTTGATAAGTTCTAAGTCACTCAATCCCTATTGGCAAACAAAGTCTATATGTGCGTAGGTCTTGGAGATTAAGTCCCATATTGACAAGCCGGGAGAGTTGGGTGTCGAAGTCTCGAGGTAGCTGGCTGTTGACTTGGTTCTTCAGTCACTCCCTGATGACAGATCACAACATGACCCTTAATGATCTTGCCTATTTGCTTGATGATGCTGAATCAACAATAATTTGGAGCATTGGTAAAGCAAAATTTAATTGGAAGATCAACTTCCCAAACATCCATGGACATTGACAATGGTAACATTGGAAGTCCAGAAAAACTTTCTCTTCCTAATTGAAAGGGATTGGCCATAGTCAACTCGGTTGACCAAATGGTAAAGAGAAAGGCTAAGTTTGTGTACCGTTTCCAAAGAGTCCATATGTTTTTGTTGCAAAAGGAAGGGCATTGGTTGCGAAGCTGCCAAAGTTACCTAAAAGTCCATAAGGATAGTAAAGTCAAATGTTTGACTCTACTTTAGGTAAAGTCCATTATCTAACTTTATTAAGTTTCTATTTTGAGATTCTTATTGCATGATGTGACTGGGTCACATATTGATGTTTTAAGAATCAAAGAAGAGTGAAGAAACTTAAAGGAAGTATATGCTGATTCTGATCGTGAAGATGGATTTCGATCGCATGGTTCGGTGATCAAAATTTTGAGTTGTTACTTAAGAGTTATGATATATTTCTTAGGAATAGATAACAACAAGTTTTCCATATGGATTGTAAGGATAAGTTTTCTGCAAAGTTTTAAAATAAAAGAAAATGTTTTTGATTTTATTTATTTTAAGTATCCTCACAATGGCATTTATGAAAAAGGTTGTTGCTCATATGTTTCCATTGATAAGCAATATGGGTAAATGGATTTGATTCTTTCATTAGTGGTAGTGTCATAATTTACCAAATAAGGAAATATTCTCATCACCCAAGTTTTAGTTGGATAGAAACTTGGTATCATGCAAGTTATATTGTGTGATGAATGAGAATTTTCATCTTTGGTAAATTAAGACTAATTCATTGTTCACATTCGCATGTGAGTCAAGAGAAGGACTAAAGGATCGGGTACATTAAGTTGTGCACTAGTTATGCTTACGAGTTTAAGTGTAATTCTGAAACATTGGAAAAGTTTCAATGTATGGCAGAATGAATAAGAAGAATCAAATAAGGCAGAAAGATAAAAGTTTCTCCAATCTGAAGAGATGGGAGAGTACTTGTGTATTTGTTTTATGATTATCTTAGTGATTATGGAACCATATCACAATTGATCCTCTAAGGACACCTTAGTGTGTTTGTTGTCTGAGGAGAGGAATCGTGAATTGTTGAAATGGTTAAATCAAAAGATAATTCATACTTCGTTCCAAAAACAAATCCTGGAGTTATACTCCAAGATTGTAACTTGAGTGACATAGTTTTTAGAAAGTTCATAACACTTGTCAAATGTAGAGTAAGATGTTTCCTATTCTTGTACATTTGAGATTGGTAAGTTGTGATGTTTTGGATAAAACAAAGACCAGCTAAGACCAATAGTGAGAAGTGTTTAACTTGATAAGAATATGCACTAGCTCTTGAATATTTTTATTGTCAAGGAATGGTTCTTTACAAAGAGAAGTCTTATATGTCAACAGGATAGTGGGAGTCTAAAAGATTCTGAAATAGTTTCAAGAACTAATCAAGAGTTTTGTTAATCACTAGCCCATGACTTGAGGTTTGTAACCTTCATGTTGACATATTCTTATTTCTGTGTCTATTCCAGTTAAAAGTTGATTATGCTTGTGAGTTCTATGAGTTCTCAATTGTTTGCATAACAACCCGGAAGCAATGGTGGGCGTTGTGCTACCAGGTGGCAAGAAATTAAGATTGAACAAGTTCAGTCTAAATGAGTTTGGATTCGTCACTAACCTTGTCTTGTGATTATGGTTATGACAAATTCACATGGATAGGAACATATACACCATAAAAATCTAAGTGTCATAAGGTTTCTCTTCGATTCATGAAAATGATGGTAAGGAAACTCTTTCACTAAGTAGATTTTGAGTAGATAGCAATTGTGAGAATGACAAAAGGTCTAAACATTATGATTACGACATCCCTCTTCAGAATTGTTTAGACACACAAGTGAGCTATCTAAGGAAAGGTGTATGGTTTTGATAAAGTCTTATCAAAGAAATTGCGTAGCAGAAATCTAAACTTTGGTAGAAAAGTCAATAAAGTGTTGGTTTCTAAAAGTCCAGCTGATCTCTTGATACATGTCAAAGCTAGTGGGAGCATAAGTGTTATGCTAGTAAGATAATAATCATTATGCTAGTGGGAGCATGATTATTATGTTAAGTGTTGCAAGTCAGCAATATTAATTATAGAAAACAAAAGTTTCAATTCGCCTTGAAAAAGTTGTTTTGCTATAATTAAGGGAGAGGATTTTATACTTCACTCTAATTCTACAAGCTTAGATTGAGAATTTAGTCTACTTTAGTCAAGAATATATATGAATGTTATGCTGGAATGGTTCAACATAAGGAAATTCTATATATGTTGCATTCTCAAAATTCTATTATGATTACGGCATCCCTCTTCATAGTTCGAATTATGAAAACATGGCAAATAAAAAAATTTTATAGCATAAATCATGTCCCATATTCTTTGGATATAGGTTTGATTACATGTGCTATAATATTCATCCATTCTAAATTTTCCAAATGCCTAGGGCATTAAGATGGAAAAAGGAATAGAACTGGAAATGACTAAAATGATTAAGCAAAGTTGTCGAGGACAATCTGAGGTTTACCAAAGATTGGTTGCTCATGGAAAATTAGAAGTATAGAGTAAGGACCATATTGACATATTTTGAAAAGAGGCAACTCTTGTTCAGAAGTGATGGTCAAAATGGTAATATGGAATTGTCTCCATAGGTGGAAGTTATTCTTTGAATCTGTGTAAGATTAATGAACTTAATGCTAAGAAGGATGTTCAGAGGAATGTACTTTGAATTTGAGACTTCATTTCCATGGAATTGTTTTCCATTGGAATACTTTGTAATGTCTGTTGCCAAGTCTTTGTGACTTTTGTGCATAGTCATTACAAGGGGATCATTGCATATAAGTTTAGAATCTAACAGATTATAGTAAATGGCAAGAGTTTGGTATTCTTGCATTTACAACAAGGATTGGAATTGTGAAATGAGCATCTTTGGAATATTGTCAATTGATCTATTTCACAAAGAGAGGACCATACGTAAACATAGTATGCATACTTGGAGTATGGCATAATTGTTGTTTGGAAAAACATAGTGTACATGCTTGGAGAATGGGACAACTAATGTTTTAATTCAAGCATAAAGTTGATTAGTCGAAACGTAAATAATGAGGAATCAATATGGTGTTTAAATAAAAGGTGTTTTTATTTACACTCAAAGTGTTGGGGCCATATAAGATTTGTATTATTCTTGTGTTTCACTTTGCATGTTTTGACTTCCAGAATAATTATGTTATGGTATATATCATATTATTCAAACCATCCACAGTCAGTCATATGTTGGAAGTAGATATGAATCAAGACTGTCATGAATTTGGCTTGTATGATTTGTCTAAAGTGCTTTAGACAATGCAATGGTTGCTACAACATTCATTAGTACTCATAAGGGTTGAGTATTGGATTCAACCCACGCTCACTTGCATCACTTAATGGAATTTATCTCGAGTGATCGTGAGATGGTAATATCATATAAATCTTCAAACCTAGAGATATGAGTTGTTGACTATGAGTTGGTTAATCATTGATTGTACGAAAACGCATTGGTAACTCGATGTTATAAAACGTGCCTTTGTGAATAATTCAACAAGTAGTTAGTACAAGCATATCAGTCGAAGTTTATTTGTTCCTTCTAGAAATAGAAGCGATATCTAGGCCCCTCGATGATTTGGTTTTGACCTATGTATCGGGCCTGGTCAGAACCTAATTTATGTGTTCAATTTAGTTCTATGTCGAAACAAATCAGAGATCGAGAAACAAATGCTAGACAATAAGTAAGACCATGTTCCATGTGTTTGTCCGGCTGATATCATGAGAACAGAGGATTATATGATCACTTATCTTAAATGACGTATAATCATCATCTTAGTTCCGAGAGACTTTGAAAGAGCTACGATTGATAGTCGGATTTTGAATTCATATTTGCAAATATAGTTATTAGACTTATCCAAGTGGGAGACTGTTGGATATAGTGTCTATGTCCATAACTTTATTTGGTATGTACTTGACCCGACCCGACATGGTCCATTTGGGTTGCATGGCATTGCAATACTTGGATATGCTAGATGATAGAATAAAGCACTTATGATTATTAATATATTATAAGTTCTAATATATTAATAATAGTATTATTTAATTAGTATTGATCAAGTATTAATCTAGTGATCAAAGTGAGACTAATTAAATATATAGGGTTGATTATGAAAATCATCAATTCTTTTATGGTGGATTAATGATCCATGGTTTATGGGTTAGGTTATAACCATATGGAGCTCCATGGATAGTCCATGGGAGCTACAAACCCATGGGTCATGAGAAATGAAAAGTCATGACAATTAGGGTTTACATTTGTAACTCCTAATTATGACACACTATAAAAGAAACCCTATAGCATGCAAAATCGGCACTAGGGTATTCATAAGAGGGCATAACCGATTTTTTAGGCTAAGTGACATTCTCGCAAGTTATTCCAAGTTTGTAGTGTTGTGTGAAGCATTTAAGGCACAACATTTGGGGTGCTAGGCTCACAAAGTCTTGAAGGAATCCAAGCAACAACAAGGTATGTATTTCTACTAGTTTTATGTTTTATATATTCCCCATGCCATGCTAGTTAGGAAATAACCTTGAAAAATAAATTTGCATGTATATAGAGAAAACATAGATTCAAGGTTATTAGGGTTGCATGTACACTTAGGAAGTGTTAGAATGCTCAAAACCCATCAGTTTAAACCCACAGAGCCTAAGGAAGAAGGAAGTTCATGCACATTAGGGTTTACATGGTTTAACCCTAATATTGTCATACTATATAAGATGCCCCTTAGCATCCAAAATGACACTAGTGTTCTTGGAGATCATTGATCCGATTTTGGTGTTAGGATATTCTGTTAAAAGTCACCCTTTGTCCTAGGTGTGTTGTGAACCATTTGAGGCGCAACACTTGGGGCACTAAGTTCTTAAAGGCCAAACTCAAGAAGTTCTACAAGATACAACAAAGAGGTAACTCTATAACTCAATCTTATGTTGATTATGTCATTTCTATGCTATTTGTAGGCTTAATGCTTTGGAAACAATATTGCATGTATAATTATAGAAAACAAAGATCCAAAGCATTTAGGGTTGTATGTGCACCATAGGATATTGTAGTATACTAATACCCAACAGTGGTATCAGAGACTAGGATTGTTTTCCATTATGTTTGATGCTTATTGTTTTTTAAAGCTACAAAATCTGCAAATTTTGTTCCTGCATGCCTACCACGACGTGGCAATATTTACCATGGCGTGGGAATAGTTACCCCAAACTGTTTTTGAACCATGAAATTTGTTTTTTTATATGGTAATGATCATGCTTGTCCAATTACAAGATAATTGTCATAGTTTCAAGATTTGTATTAGTTTATATGATAGACTAATTTGTTGTAAATAGTTGATGTGAATTATCTTGACTTATGAGTTTAATCTGGATCATAGAAGATTATTTGATTATTGTGTTAATTGAAATATTTGATCTAAATTGTAACGCTCGGGTTTCGGGGCTAAGCATTTTTAGACGATGTAATAGTCTAGGTCAACTATTATAACTCTTTTGAAGTAATAAATATGAAATATTTGAATACTATGTGAATTATGTGTATTTGTGTGCTTATAACTTAATTATAAAGGTATAACTAATAAAGAATAAAAATAAGCATCAAAATTAAAGTGTGAGATAAGCCCTATATCTTTACATAAAGTTGTAGTGGTCGAAACAAGGATTCCGGGGATATAAAAAACGCCGAAATCCGAGTTATACCGAAGAAGTTATGACCCGTCGAAGTTTCGCGACGGAACCGACACGATACCGAGAAGCGTATATAGTGAATTTACGATAGAGCGACTTTTAGCCTTAGAAATCTAAACGAAAATCGTAGAATATTTTAAACCGAGAGCGTCCATAAAAAGAAATCCCAAATCTGACTTCGTATGAGGAAGTTATGATTTTTCGAAGTTTCGGCTTAGCAGCGTACAACCTGAAGTTCGAATATTAGATCGAGAGGTTTTTAGCCAACACAACCTAAATGAGAATCGAAGATGTCATTAATAGTAGCGTAACGCTAAAAAGTCAGACAAAAACGGACATCGGATGAAGAAGTTATGAGATTTTAACGTACCAATCCTGTCCCGGCCTGTTAATAATATAACTTTTAAAATAAAATAAAAATTAGCCAACGGAGTCTAAGCGAAAGTTGTAGAGTACTTTCCCGCCTACGCGTAGATATAAAGAACGTAGAAAACAGAGCTCGTATGCGAAAGCTATGATTTTTAGAAGTCGGAGTGTGAAATTGCGAAATCTGCGATGGGGTGATGATGTGGCTCGATCTGGGATGTCGCTTGCTGATCACGCCTCACTTAGGAAGAAGGACACATCGCTCTTTGCATACGCTCCGCAAAGAAGGAACACCCCGCGTTCGGATTCGCTTGGTCTCGGAAGCTCCACGTCGCACCACCAAGGCTTCGCCACCTGTCCGCCTTATCCGACGCTACGCCCCGCGTAGAGCTTATGAACACCCAACGTAGAAAGGCCTCTCAGCCTATAAAAGGGAACCGAGGGCAGCCTCATTCCTTGCACCTTTCCATTTTCTTTCTCTCATTAGTTCCTCTCTATACCGCCCCTAACCCTCCCCTAAGCCTAAGTAAACCCCCTAGCACCCGAAGGAAGCCCCGAGGCTCCCGAAGTCCCGAGAAAAAGGGTCATTCGGTTCGGGAACGCAGCTCCGAGCAAAGCCCGATTTTCTTTAAAACCTGCTGTAAGTGAGCTACGCCTATGAAAATTTTAATATAGCTTTTAAATAATTATAGTAATGTTATTAGGTCCTTAGAATATTTAATTGGGTTATTATTATGGGTTATATAATGCCGTTATAATATATTTTTAATCACTCGCGGTACGGAGGTTCCGGTTTGGAGGGCCGCTTGGGTTGCTGGATTCAGAAGTGCTTATATGCCAAAATGATCCTGCCCACCGGTGTTCCATGTCTGTCCTCGTCTATATATAGTGGGTGAAAAGTATTATGTCGCGCTTATATAATAGTAAAAATAATTAGACTATTAATTAGTCGCAGACGTTAGACTAAACCCTAGTGATGTTGATACTAGGTTTTGTTGAGGGAAAATTATTTTGAGATAACGAAGCGCTGTTTGAGTGTAGAGTCACCACCTTTTAGGTGAGCGCATAGTTAATTTCATCTTACACATAGATATGAAGTATTTTAATATAAATTACGTGTTGTGAGTGCATAGAAACTTTCAACTTACACATAGATATGAAGTATTTTATATAAATTACGTGTGTGTGCATATTATCTGTATACTTGCTATCTATGCTGGATGAACAATTTTATACATGTTTTAAACTGTATACGTATTTTATATCTAAAAAATGGGTTGGGTAAAACATGGGTAGATGTAATAGTTGCTGTGTGACAAAATAAAATAATGAGAAGTCTCGTTATAGATGTTATTGATGATCCAGTCATCTAGCAGAGTATAGATGATGACCAGAGACTATTCTAGACAGTCTAGTGGAACGCTAGCAGGCTCACAACCTGTAGGTGTTTATTTGAACTGTATGTTTACCAGCAGTACTCCATCCCCCACATGGTAGCCTTATTTGACATGAATTGCTAAGGAATCCTCGAAGCATGTGTTGTCACCCCGATGAATGTCCTTAGACAAGGTCCTGTGTGTTAGATGTTTTAGGAACATAAAGTGAGGATAACGGGAACGGGTAATCGGGTTTGTTTGGTTTGATAAAGTTAATAAACTTATTTATTGTGGGTTGAAAACCCTATGTGCTCACTAGGCTCCCAAGCCTGACCCACTCAGTTTCTTGTATTATAGGTAGTGGCGCATGAGCATAGATGTTTGGATGAGAGATAAGGGATTATAGGCCTGTAAATATGAAATAATGTATTAAGGCTTATGTTGTACTGTTTATGCTGTTGATCTGTATCGAACATGACATCCCGAGTCTTTTAATGAAATATATTTCTTTGGAAATGCTTTTGATAATATTTTATCATATTTTATTTTGGGACAAATTCCGCAACACTTTTATTTAAAATGTTACTCTGATTTTCAAACAAACATAAACAAAATCGGTCTTTTCTGGCCGTGAAAATGGGGATGTCACATAAATTCCATTTATGAACTCCATACCTTGCCCTCAGGTTATGGAAAATGAAGAGTTTTTCATAAATCTTTTTTTATGAACTCCATAACTTGTCGTCAGGTTATGGAATTTCAAGAGTCTCATTTTAAAAGTCATCTTAATGGTTTTAAAAGTCTCCCATAACTTGTCCTCAAGTTATGGAACTTGAAACGTTTTCCATAAAAACCATATTAAACTCATAAGTTACGGATTTGAAAAGTTTTGACAAGTTTCAAAACTTGCCCTCAAGTTTTGGAATTTGTAAAGTTTCACTTTTGAATACTTTAGTTCCAAACCCTAGAGTTTTAAAAGTTAAAATTCTACCCTTATACTTTATTATATTATATGTTTAATAACACACATACACACACACACACACATATATATATATATATATATGTATGTATGTATGTATGTATGTATGTATGTATGTATAAGAATAAGTCAGTCCTACCATTAATAGGCCTCATTCACGAAGCCGGTCTATAAGGGGGTATAAGGTTACTGCCTATAAAATGACAGTTTAATGGGTGTCCAATCTCACCCACCGCTTCCTTAACTGGTGGTGGGTCATTAGCCAAACGGTTTTTCCAGGACATTAATTTTCATTAGAAGTATAATGATAATTATAAAGTAACTAAGCTTTTATTAAATTCCCAATGTTAGTTACTTTAGGAAAATGTGGATTTGGTGCTAATCCATGAAAATTCACTGTGCACCGTGTTAAGTCTTTAGTGGAGCATGTGTGGTTGATCGACACACTAATCTGGGACTGACACTGCGTGGCAAAGGGTAGCTTGATGTTAATCATAGATCAATGGAGCGTGTGTGGTTAACCGGCACATTGATTACGTGGTTGTAACATTGAGTGTACCAAGCTAATTTGCATGGTTATTCACACCTTGTTTCTGATCCTCGGCATCCCAGTCACATACTTGAAGGGCACAATCATGATTTAAACATGCCATTGAAAAGTTCAATGAATCTCCAAGGATTTAGGAATTTCAATCCATTTAAAACTTAATTATCAATTTCGTTTTTCATGGTGGAAATTGGTAAATCATCATTTACCTACCTTCAAATATGTTGCAATTGGATTACGACATCCCTCTTCCTAATTGTAAAATATTGTGTTGGGTCCTAGCCTTAATATTTGATTTGGGTGTTATATTAAGGACTTAAATAAACTAACTTGAATTTCTCCCATTGTAGATGTCTAGTTCAGACAACTATGGTCTTCCTAAATCTTTTGGAACAAGCTTTCCACATGAAGATGATGTTCCACAATATCATGTTTCACTTCTTCCACCTCCTCCAATTATTCTCCCTAACCCACAAGTTCGATGACTAGAAAGGTTCAAGATTACTCAAGCCCTATTGGATAGAAAACACAAGGATGGAAAGTCTGTGTGTGCACATGTCTTGGATATGAAGTCACATATTGACAGGCTGAGAATGTTGGGTTTCGTGTTCCTAACGAAGTTCGCGATTGACTGGGTTCTTCAGTTACTTCTCGAGTCATATAGTGAGTTTGTTAAGGACTACTATGTGACAGATCACGACATGACCCTTATTGATCTTACTTATTTGCTGATTGTTGCTGAATCAACAATGATTTGGTGCAATGGTCAAGCAAATTTGACTGGAAGATCTACCACTCAAGCTGACGTGGGCAATGACATGGATATCCCATAAATAATTCCTTACCCTAATGGAAAGGAATTGGCCATGATCAAAAGTCTTGATCATAAAGGAAAGGCCAAATCTGAGAATTTCCATATGTCATTCCCAATGAGCCTGTTTGTTTCTATTGCTAAGGAAAGTAACATAGGAATCGAAGCAGCCCTGACTACCTGAGAACTTTAGTCAGATTGTATTGTTTTGCTTCAGGTAAGTCCACTATCTAACTCTATTAATTTCCTAATTGTTGATTCTTAAAACATGATGTGGCAAGGTTGCATTTTGATGTTCTGGAGGATCATGCAAAAGGAAGGAAGCTTAAAGGAAGAGTATGTTGAATTTGGTCGCGAAGATGGATTTCAGTCACAAGGTTCGATTATCGGACTTTTGAGTTGCTGCTTAAAGAGTTATGATAGATTGCTTAGAAATATGTAGTAACATAGTTTTCATTTGTAATTACATTGTAAGGAAAAGTTTTTCTGCATTTTATAAATAAATAAAATTTTGTTTATTTTTATATTATATCTCCTTACAATGGCATTTGTGAAAAGTTGATGTTTGTATGTTTTTATTGTTAGCAATATGGATTTGATTCTTTCATTTGTGGTAGTGTCAAACTTTACCAAATAAGGAAAGATTTTCGTCACCCAAGTTTCAGTTGGATAGAAACTTGGAATCAAGCAACTTGCATTGTGTGATGAATGAGAACCTTCATTTTTGGGAATTAAGACTAATTCCTTGTTCACATGTATATGTAAGTGAAGTGAAGGACTAGGAGATTGGGTACACTTGGTTGTACGTTGGTCAGGTCCACCACAAAGATCAATAAGACTATTCTTCATGATTTACTAAAGTTTAGTAAATATGGTTATGCTTACAAGATTAAATATAATTCTGAATCTTTGATAAGGTTTCAATGTATGGCAGAACGAATGAGAAGAATCAAACTAGGCAGAAAGATAAAAGTTTCTCCAATCTGAAAAAATGGGAGAGTACTTTAGTAGCATGTTTTATAATCATCTTAATGATTATGAAAAATCGTATCATGATTGATCATCTAAGGATATCTTAGTGCATTTTTGTGGCTAAGAAGAGGAATCGTGAATTGTTGAAATGGTTAAAAGATGAATCATACTTCGTTCCAAGAACAAGTCTTAGAGTCATACTCCAAGATTGTAAATTGAGTGACATAATCTTAAGAAAAGTTTATAACATTTGTCAAATGTAGAGTAAAATGTTTTATACTCTTGTACATTTGAAATTGGTAAGTTGTGATGTCTTGGTAAGGACAAAGGCCAACTAAGACCAATTGTGTGAAGTGTTTATCTTGATAAGAATCCGCACTAACTCTTGAATGTTCGTTTGTCAAGGAATGTTTCATGACAAAAGAATCTTATATGTTAAGAGGTTAGTGGGAGTCTTAAAGATCTTGACAAGTTTCAAGAACTAATTAAGAATAAACTTATTGTTAATCACTAGCGCACGACTTGAGGTTGTAACCTATCGTGATGACATATTCTTATTTCTATGCTCATTCCAGTTTAAGTTTACTATGCATGTGAGTTTTTTATGACTATCAGTACATGATAGCTAGCATATGATATTTATGTGCACATGTTTGTTGGATTGGGGGTTGGATTGAGGCGGACATACTTTGTGCTTAGGCCAACATACCCAGGGCAGACCGGATAGACTCTAGACCCAGGAGGGCATACTAGTCAGACCGAAGGCCCGACGAGCGGTCCAGATAGGATGAAGGCCCGTGAGGCGGTCCAGACATGCTGATGGCTCGGAGAGCGGTCCAGATAGACTGATTGCATGCGAGGCGGTCCATTGAGGTTGATGACTCATTATGCATGTTGTTGTTTATATGATATGGTTATATTTGTATGGTGTTGGTATTTTGGGGGAAATGACTAATCTTCGGGCTTATAGTTGTTGATTTTGTTTCAGGTACTTCTGATGATCGTGGGAAGGCGAAGGCGTGATCATACACCTCCTTATGTTTTATGATTTGATTCTGGGATACTCTGACATTATAATATTTTGAAAACAAGTTTTGTAATAATTATTGTTTTTGAAATGTTTTAAAAAGTTTGAATTTGGCATGATTTTTATGGATGTTACAAGTTGGCATCAGAGCCTTGGTTTGAGTGAATTGGAGGAAAAACTCTTGTGTCTCCAGTCTCAAGCTAAGGACAAGATTTTAAAATGATTTTTTAAATGGTTTTCAAAATAATAAAGAAGGATGCAAGTGTCCAATCATTTGGAGCTCGCGGGTAGACCCCAAAATACCTTACAAATGATTTGATTTTGTGATATGTTAGAACAACATGCTAGTACTAGGCTAGGGATCTTCAGGAATTACATGATAAAATTGCCTAATTATATGATGCTTGGTAGCCTAGGGTTTTTCCTTATATGAAATCGACATCATTACTGTAGTCACTCAGTGTATGCATCACGACTGTACATTATTAAGATCTTATAGCCTGAGAATGTTTGGTTTGACCTTATTTCCTGTTCTTGTTTGATGAAGGGCTTAGGGTAGGATCATGTATTCGAAAGTCTATAGGGTCTAGCATTATGTACGATGGGTTTTATACAAACAATCCTATGTGTACATGCAACCCTAGCATTGGATCTATGTTTTCACGATTAGATACACAACATTTTGAACACATAATGAAACCCTAAAGATGATTGTTATTTTCAAAATTAACCAAGAAGGTTAGATTACATACCTCTTGTTGTTATATTGTAATAACAACTTAAATCTTCAAACCCTAAGTCTTGAAAGCAAGCACCACAAGTGTAGTGCCTCTAATGGCTCACAGACAAATCTAGCAACCAAGGATTACTATGGAGAGAGAAGGGAACTGTAAAATTCGGCTCTAAGCCTCTCTTGGAGTGCCTTAGACGAAATCCAACCCTTTAAGGGTTTATATAGGTGATAAGGAAGGTTTAGGATAAGGCAGGTGTATCTTAGATAACCCTAATCCCTTAACTTCCTCCCTAAGGCTTCCAAGGCACCCTTAGAGCCCAAGGAAACCCTAAGACATTCTAGATTTCGTTCCCCACCTCTAAGGGAGGTTCTAGAATGCTTCAATGCTCAACTTTTGAACATTGTCACCTTTAGTCCCTACAGTTTCAATTAATTCGTTTAATCCTAAAATTAATTCCAAATTAATTTCTGATTAAATATTAATTAAACAATATGATTTCTAATTAATATATTATATCCATAATACATTAATAAATCATTTATCTTGATTTCAAATTAATTTATTAACCAAGTAATAAATTAATAAATCATTCTTCTCTCTCCAACAATTATCCTATTCCATTGCCAGGTTTGAAGGCAACCCAAAAGGACCATGCACAATCGGGTCAACTACTTGAAAAACATGGTTACGGGGTTAGACACTAATCCAACAGTCTCCCACTTGGATAAGTCTAGTAACCACAAATGTAAGTACAACTCGATTAGCAATCGTAGCTCTCAAAGACGCTGTCAAACTCTGATCTTATCAGTAACCTGTCCTTCAGATAAGGGATCATATATTCCTCCATTCTAGATATCGTATAGACACGAGACATGGATTAAAATCATTCTCTCAGTCTATGTGTTGTTTCTCGATTTTCGATTTACGACGAACGACTAATTGAACAAATCAAATCAGCCCTAGCCCGGCCGAGCATTTACTTTTGTCATCACTAAATCATCGAGCGGCCCACAAATATCACTTTTATCCCACTTTGGGTAAAAGGAACGGATAAACTTCGACTCAATGTTTGCTTGCACTCACTCACCAAATCACACACATCAATAAGTTTTATAACACCGAGTTACCGGTGCGTTTACATATTATCAATGTGCAACCGATTCACAAGATACAACTCACACATCTCGGTTTAAAGAATACAAAATATTATCGTCTCACCAATCGCTCGTGATAAAATCCATGAAGCGATCCAAGTGAACGTGGGTTTAATCCAATGCTCAAAATCATATTCATAAGCACTCATGAACGTTGTAGCAAACCTTTGCTATGTCTAATACACTCTAGACAATCTACAAACCAATTCATGACAGTCTTCATTCATACTTACTTCCAACGTATGACTGACTGTGGTCCATTTGAATAATTCGATTATTCTTAATAAACTCAATTATTCTGGAAGTCAAAATATGCAAAGTGAAACACAAAGGTAATACTAATCCTATATGGTCCCAACCCTTGAGTATAAATAAAACACCTTTATTTAATCACCATATTGATTACCCATTATCTATTGTTTAATGTTTCAGATAATCAACTTTATAACTTGAATTATAACCACAATTGTCCCATGCTCCAAGCATGCACACTTTGGTTTTCAATGGTCTATTACTTTGTGAAATAGATCAAGTGAACACATTTTCAATCATTCTCATTTCACAAATCCCAATTCTTTACCATAAGCACAAGAATATCAAATTCTTGTTACTTATAGAATATGTCAGATTCTAATATTTTATGCAATGATCCTCTTGTGAAGTTACGACACAAAATCACAAAGACTCGGCCATCGAAATCACAAGGTACTCTATCAAAATAGTTACAGAACAATTCTATAAATGTGATGTCTCTCACTCAAAGTACATTCTTTGAACATCCTTTTGCATAAAATTTTCTAATCTAGACATAAATTCTTTTAATTTCCAACTCCCTATTATGGAAACATTTCCATATTCACTATATGCAACTCATTCTTAATAGAATCTTATCTATTCATAATGATGTCGATATGGTCCATTCAATGCCATACTTCCAAATACTCACAAGCGACCAATCCTCAACGAGCTTTGGATCGTCCTTTGATAGTTGTTTAATTATCTTAGTCAAAACCGATTCTTGTCCTTTTCCCCTCTTAATGCGCTAGACATTTGGAAAAATTTTAGAATGGTGAAATATTATAGCATTTGCAATCGATCCTATACCCGAAGCGTATGGGACACGATGCATAATGTCTTACGTAAAGATACGATAAATCTATCAATCTTTTGCCATAATATTTCATGTGTCACGTTCTTACAATTTGAACTATGAAGAGGGATACCGTAATCATAGTCAAAATTTTAAGAACACACTATGTATCCTTTGACTAAATTTATTAAAATTTCTCAATCTAAGCTTTAGATGTTGAAACGAAGTACAATATTCTCTCCCTTAATTATAGCAAAACAATTTTTCAACCCTTAAAACATTGCAAAGTTCAACACTTGTTTTTCTATAATTAATATTGCTAACTTGCAATACTTACCATAATAATCATGCTCCCACTTACATGATGATTATTTCTTTACCAGCATAACACTTATGCTCCCACTAGCTTTGACATGTATTCAGAATTTAGTTGAACTTTTAGAAAACAATTTCTTAAGTTCATATTTCTAATACTAGATGCTTCGATAAGACTCTATTTAAGCTTCTCAAACTCATACACCTTTCCTTGGACAGCTCATATGTATATGTCTAAACGATTTTAAGACTCATATCAATAAGTCTAAGATGTTCAGACCTATTTGCCATTTCCCACAATTCGAACTATGAAGAGGTATGTCGTAATCAAAGTTGAATTTGAGAAACCCAAATCATATAATGCTATCTTCAAAATCTCTCTTAGTGAAAGCGTTTCCTTACCATCATTCTTATGAACGAAAGAAACCTTATGACACTTAGATTTTGTGGTGTATTCATTCTCGTCCATGTGAATTTGTCGTAACCATAATCACAAGATAATGTTGATGACAAATCCAAACTCTTATGGATAGAACTTGCTTTTCTTAATTTCTTGCCATCAAGGGTCCCACCATTGCTTCCAAGTTATTTAGCACTTCACCCCTCCATTTCAATGTACTTTCCATTGAACAAGGTGCCTTGCCCTTATACAATCCATTGAGAACTCGTAGAACTCATTTGCATAATTAACTCAATTTGGAATGGCATAGAAACAAAATTGTGTCAACACGATAGGTCGTAAACCTCAAGTCGTGTGCTAGTGTTGTATTATAAGGTCTATTCTTGATTTGTTCTTGAAACTTTTCAAGACCATTAAGACTCCCACAGACTCATTGACATATAATATTCCCTTGTTAAGAAACATTTCTTGACAAACAAATATTCAAGAGTTAGTGCAACCTTTATCAAGACAAAACTTTTCACATAATTGGTCCTAGTTGGTCTTTGTCTTATCCAAGACATCACAACTTACCAATTTCAAATGTGCGAGAACAAGAAAACCTTTTCCAAGTTCCACATTTGACGAATGTTATAAACCTTCTTAAGACTTATCACCTAATTCACAATATTGGAGTATAACTCTAAGACTTGACATTGGAACGAAGTATGATTGACTTCTTGATTTAACCATTTTCACAATTCTCATTTCCTTTTCTTCGACATATAAATTATACTAAGAATCACTTAGAGGATCAATTGAGACATGGTTCTTAATCATTAAGTCCTATCATAAAACAGAATAAAAGGTACTCTCCCTTCTTCTTAGAACAGAGAAACTTTTATCTTTCTGCCTACTTGATTCTTCTTATCCGTTCTGCTATTGATTGAAACTCTTTTAATTAATTCAGAATTATACTTAATCTTATAAGTGTAACCATATTTACTAAACATTAGTAAATCATGACGAATATCTTGTCACTCTTGTGGTGGACTTGATCAATACACAACTTTGTGTACTTGATCTCATAGTCCTTCACTTGACACTTTGCCAACGACGAGTCTAAATTTCCCAAATGTGATAGTTTTCATTCATCATGCAATTCTTGTTGCACGATTCCAAGTTCCTATCGACTTGAAACTTGGGTGATGAAAACTCTCCCTACTTGGTAAACTTTTGACGCTTCCACAAGTAATCGAATTAAGAATCAAATCCATATTGCTAATATTTAGAAGTACATAAACATCAATTTTTTCATATATGCCATTGCAATGATAATCAAATAAGATAAAATCCAAAATTTATTTTTGTGACATCCCCAAAATCTCGGCCAGAAAAGACCGATTTTCATTTATGCTTTTAAAATAATTTCAGAGTAAATCCTTTTGATTTGAAAGAGTTGCGGAATTTGTTCCCAAAAACAAAACATGATAAAACAATGTTTACCAAAGCATTTCATAAAAGAAATGTATTTTCATTATATAATCAAAACACGGGGTGTCATGTTCCGATACAGACCAATAAGCATAAACGATAACATTACAAGTCATTCAACAAATATATACATATACAGACTTGTAAACAAAACAACTTGATGGTTCATCCATCTTATGCCCTCGCGCCACTTCCTGTAATACAAATAAAACTGAGTGGGTCAGGCTTGGGAGCCTGGTGAGCATATAGGGTTTTCAACCCACAATAAATAATCATATTTAATTTCCACCAACCAACAATAACCCAATTACCTATTCCCGTTATTCTCACTTTATGTCCCTAAAACAACTAACATAAGGGACCTAGTCTAAGAATATTTCATCGGGGCGACAACACATGCTTCGGGGGTTCCTCAGCAATATAAGTCAAATAAGGCAACCATGAGGGGGATGGAGTACAACGAATGAACACCCAAGTTCATTAACACCTACATGTGGCGAACCTGCTAATGTTTCCACAAGACTATCTAGAAAAGTCTGTGGTCGTCATCTAAACTCCGCTAGATGACTAAATCAAACAACAACGAGGCCTCTCATCTGTTTTTTACACACCAACTATCTACCCATGTTCTACCCAACATATTAGTAGATAAAAATATACATTTTTATACATAGTTTAAAAACCTGTATAGCATGCTTTAATCAATACATATTCCACATAACAGATGAGGCACACACACACATAACACGTATTTCATAGAGAAATAATCAGATCTATAAGATAGAAGAAAGTGAATACACATTCACACATATAAACAACAATATACTTAATACACTCAAACCATACTTGTATTATTATCGTGTTTATGAAAGGTAGTATACACTCACTTGATCAGAAGATGATCGGACAGCACTACAACTTACAGAAGTAGTAATCCTTAGCAGATCTGGAAGATCTTCACAAAAATCGAACTTCTCGCGAGCAGAGCTTCGGCTTGGGAACCGCACTTCTCGGGATCTTCGGGATCTCGGGACTTGCCTTGGGGCTCGAGAATATTACCGGGGCTTCGGGGTATTTCTGGCACGCAAATCGATGCAAAACGGGAGAGAGAAGAAAGAAAATAGAAAAAGAACTCGGCTGCCATCGCATCCTATTTATAGGAGGCTGGAGCCTCGGAGTACATGGGGTGTACTGCAGTACGCGGGGCGTACTGCTCCGAAACGTCATGGCGTTCGTCATCCGAAGAACTCGAGTGCGAGGTGCGTCATGCTTCGCTGTACGCGGGGCGTACTTCGGATCAGATCGGTGACTCCTTCGGATAATCATCCGAATTAAAGATTAAATTTAAATACAAAATATTTAATAAACTTCGGAAATTCATATCTTCTTCATACGAACTCCCTTTTCGATGTTCTTTATATCCACGCGAAGGTGAGACTACGCTCTACAACTTTCGTTTAGACTTCGTCGGCTAATTTTAACTTTATTTTTATTATTTATTTTTAATAGGCCGGGACAGAACAACTTCGTTATAAATTCATAACTTCTTCGTTTGACGTCCGTTCTCGCCTAACTTTTTATCGCTTCGATACCAACAACGAGACCTTCGATCTTCGTTTAGATTGCTTTGGCTAAAAACCGCTCGATCTCAAATCGAGTATTTCGGGCTGCACACCGCTAAGCCAAAACTTCAATAAATCATAACTTCCTCATACGAAGTCAGATTTGGGCGCTCTATATATATTCGGAAACCTCGTTTCAACTACTACAACATTAACCAATGATATCAAGTTTATTTTACACTTAAATTTTGACGCTTATTTTTATTCTTAATTAATCAAACCACATAATTGAGCAATTAAGCACAAAACACATAATACTCAAATAATACACTCTTATTATTTCAAAACGGGTTACAAAGGTTAACCTAGACTGTTACATTGCTAAAAATGGCAAGCCTGGAAACACAGGCGTTACAATTTTATTCATCAAAATAGCGGAAAACATGTCCTTACAACGCAAAATTCAAATGAAAAAGTATGTATTCTAATACTCCTAACAAATCTGTCATAACTTCCTAAGCTCAAAATCTGATCTTCGAATCCATGCGATCGCAATCCATTTCTTCGTGACCAGACTCATCTTGCTATTCCATCAACCTTCCTTTCTTTTCTTTGATCCTACAAAACATGCACATGTAATCTTATCACAATATGTATAAAGAATAGGAATTTAATGGAGTTAGATAGTGGATTTTTATACCTGAAGCAGAGCCACACTTCTTGACTCTTCCATCTCTTAGACTCTTCAATTCCTTTGGCAGCTTCGAATCCATTTCCCTTTCCCTTGGCAGAAGAAACATGTGGCCTCTCCTAGAGCGTCCACGGAAGCATGGTTGGTTGATTCACTAGACAAATATGCTTTATTACTTCGCCAAACCATTTCTGATTCAGCAGCAATGAGCATTTAAGTTAAGTCAATGAGGGTCGCGTCAATTTCCATCATATAATACTCTCTTATGAACTTATCATATGATTCAGGGAGTGACTGAAGAACCCGGTCCACAACCACCTTATTGGGGAAAGACGCACCTAACATAATCAACCTATCGATGTGTGATTTTATCCCTAGGACGTGAGCACACACGGGTTTACCATCTTCATGTTGCATTGCCAATAGGGTCTTAGTGATCTTGAACCTTTCAAATCTTCGATATTGTGGGTTGGGGAGAACAACGGGAGGAGGAAGAGGGAGTGAGATCAAGCTAGTCCATATTGATCCTTCACTTTGGAACAAGCTATCACTTTTAATAGGAACACCTTTTCCTTGGGATCCGGGAAGACCACGGTTAGAATCAGACATCTACAAAACGGGAGAAATTTCAAGTTAGTTGATTGATTGAGTCCTTAATAAATCACCCAAATGAGATATTAAGGCTAGGACACAATACGCCACAACCTAGAAAAGGGATGCCGTAATCTAGTTGTAGAATATTTGAAGGTAAGTGAATGACGATTCACTAATTTTCCACCATGAAAAACGAAAAAGAAATTTAAGTTTTAAATTTATGAAAAACTCCTAGATTCTTTGAGATTCATTGAACATTTCAATGGCATGTTTAAATCTCGATATGCCCCTCTAGTTTGTGACTGGGATGCCGAGGATCACAAAGCGGGTGTGAATAACCATGCAAACTTACATGGTGCCCCGACATGTTATAGTCATCTATTCGATGTGCCGGTAAACCACACACGCTCCACTGAACTATGACAAACATTGAGTCACCCTTTGCTACCTTCGCTTAGAGCCATTTAGTGTGCCGGTAAACCACACACGTTCCACTCACGTCTTCGCAAGGGTACAAAGTGTAATTTTATGGAATTGCATCAATTCACTTTTGCCTAAGTAACTAAGATTGGGAATTTGTAAAACATTTAGTTACTTTTGTACTTCATTATACTTATAATGGAAGGTTTTTGTCCTATCCTACCCGTTCGGCTAACGACCCTCCACTAGTCAAGAGTGCGGTGGGTAAGAGTGGATACCCATTCAATCGCCATTTTATAGGCAATTTCCTTAAACACCCCTTATAGACTAGCTTCGTGAATGAGGCCTACTAACGGTAAGACTGACTTTTACTTATACATATATATAATGTTAGACTTTTAATGTTATATATAGTATAGGGTGTGTTTTACATTTTTAAAATACTAGGTGGTCAAATATAACAATTATACTTTTAATTGAAAACCAAAACTTTTATGGATTTATTAAACTTCTTTCAATTATACACCTTAATTAATTAATAAAACCATAAGGGTGTGATTTTAACTTTTCAAAACAATACTAGGGTTTTAGAATTTAACATTCCTAAATTAAACTTTTAATCAACTTTTAAATTCCAAAACTTGAGGGCAATATTTTGAAACTTTTTCAAAACAATTTAGTTTTAATTTCTCTTAAATTTTTTTGAATTTATGACATGTAAATTAAAATTTTAAATGTTAAAACTCTTGATTTAATAATTATCTTGAATTAGACTATTAATTTAATTATTAAATCATAAGGGATTATCTAAATCATGAGGATAATTACCATTTATACATTTAAGATATCCTAATCCCTTAATTATCTCTCTAGATCTCGAAAATAAGGATAGGATAATACAAAATCTATAATTACCATATATAACAATTAGAGGATAATTACAAGATATGGGATAATCCAAATCCCTAAACTTTAGGATCTTATCTTGGGGAGGAGGAAAATTTCGAAAATCAAGGGATTAAAACAAACCCTAGATCTTGAAATTTAAGGGTTTAAGGAAAGGATTTGAAGATCTTATTCAAACTCTTGCAAATTAGGGTTTGCAAACCCTAATCTCGAAAAACCCTAGCCTCCTAGGGTTTATTGGCAATAAACCCTAATATTTCAAGTTCATACAATTGAATAAGCTAATTGAAAACAAGTTAACCAATGGCTCTGATACCACTGATGGGTTTTATACAAACAATCCTATGTGTAAATGCAACCCTAGCATTGGATCTATGTTTTCACGATTAGATACACAACATTTTGAACACATAATGAAACCCTAAAGATGATTGTTATTTTCGAAATTAACCAAGAAGGTTAGATTACATACCTCTTGTTGTTATATTGTAATAACAACTTAAATCCTCAAACCCTAAGTCTTGAAAGTAAGCACCACAAGTGTAGTGCCTCTAATGGCTCACAAACAAACCTAGCAACCAAGGATTACTATGGAGAGAGAAGGGAACTGAAAAATTCGGCTCTAAGCCTCTCTTGGAGTGCCTTAGACGAAATCCAACCCTTTAAGGGTTTATATAGGTGATAAGGAAGGTTTAGGATAAGGCAGGTGTATCTTAGATAACCCTAATCCCTTAACTTCCTCCCTAAGGCTTCCAAGGCACCCTTAGAGCCCAAGGAAACCCTAAGACATTCTAGATTTCGTTCCCCACCTCTAAGGAAGGTTCTAGAATGCTTCAATGCTTAACTTTTGAACATTTTCACCTTTAGTCCCTGCAGTTTCAATTAATTCCTTTAATCCTAAAATTAATTCCTAATTAATTTCTGATTAAATATTAATTAAACAATATGATTTCTAATTAATATATTATATCCATAATACATTTATAAATCATTTATCTTGATTTCAAATTAATTTATTAACCAAGTAATAAATTAATAAATCATTCTTCTCTCTCCAACAATTATCCTATTCCATTGCCAGATTTGAAGGCAACCCAAAAGGACCATGCACAAGCGGGTCAAGTACTTGAAAAACATGGTTACGGGCTTAGACACTAATCCAACAATGTACTTGACAAACATGGTTATGGGCTTAGACACTGTAACAGCCAATGCCACTTCAAAATCTGATTAGCAATCGTAGCTCTCAAAAGCCAATGTTGAAACTCTGACCCATTCAGTGACGCATCCTTTAGATAAGGGATTGTATAATCCTCTGATCTTCAAGATATCATGCGGATAAATACATGGAATATAGTCATACTTATTGTCATTCACTTTGTTTCCCGATTTCTGATTTGTTTGACATAGAACTTAATTGAACACATCAATTGAGTCCTGACCGGGCCCGACACATAAGCCAAACAAAATCATCGAGGGACCCAAGATATAACTTTTAATCCTCTTAGGATAAAAGGAACAGATAAACTTCGAATTATATGCTTCTACTAACTACTCGTTAAATCATGCACAACAATACATTTTATAACATCAAATTACTGATGAATTTTCATACCATCAATACACAGCCAACTCATAGTCAACAACTCATATATCTTGGTTTGAAGACTATATGATATTATCGTCTCACAATCACTCATGAAGAATTCTATGAAGTGATTCAGGTGAGCGTGGGTTTAATCCAGTACTCATATCTTATTTCAAGAGCACTCATGAATGCTGTAGCATACTTTTCCTATGTCTAACACCTTGGACAATCTACAAGCCAATTCATGACAGTCTAGCCTCATAACCTACTTCCAAAGTATGATCGACTATGGATAGTTTGAATAATCTTATTATTCCGGAAGTCAAAACTTGCAAAAGTGAAACAATAGTAAACAGTTGACAAAAGATAGTAACTTTACTTATAAATAAAACTCCTTTTATTCATTAATCAAATGTCAATTACATTTTAGCTATTACAAGTTTCTAAATATTTATCTAATCACTTAAACTAGTATCGTCCTTCAGCCCGATACTCTTAGCATGTTGCAAGTGCTTAACCCTACTCAGTCCCTTCGTAAGGGGATCTGCTGGGTTATCCTCTGATGATACATATTTATTACGAGGATTCCTTCTTCTACTTGATGTCTTATGAAGTGGTACTTTTTATCGATATGTCTGGATCTTCCATGATCTCTCGGTTCCTTGGTTAAGGCAACCGCTCCTTCATTATCGCAGAAAATCTCCGCAGGCTCCTTTATGGATGGTACAACTCCAAGGTCTCCGATGAAGTTTTTCAACCATATCGCCTCCTTTGATGCTTCACTCGTTGCTATGTACTCTGATTCGCACGTTGTATCAGCTACAGTCTCCTTCTTGGAACTTTTCCATGTTATTGCTCCTCCATTAAGGGTAAACACCCAGCCCAACTGAGAGCGCATATTATCTCTGTTGCTCTGAAAACCGGCATCACAATACCCTTTCACTCTCAAGTCATCTCTCCCACCGATGGTAAGGACCCAATCCTTAGTACTCGCAGGCACTTAAGAATGTTCTTTACTACAGTCCAGTGAGCTCTACCAAGGTTCCCTTGATATCGACTAACCATGCTTAAAGCAAAAGCCACATCAGGGCGAGTACACGTCATAGCGTACATGATTGATCCAACAGCGGAGGCATATGGTACATGACTCATATCTGCTATCTTTTCACCAGTTCTAGGACTCTGAGCTTTGCTCAGTTTGGTATTTCTCTAGATAGGTAAGTCACATTTATTGGAATTCTCCATGTTGAAACGTTTCAACACCTTATCTAAGTAGGTACTTTGACTAATTCCTATTAGTCTTTTACTCCCGTTTCTCAATATCCTTATCCCTAGAATGTAAGTAGCTTCCCCAGGTCCTTCATAGTGAAACACTTCCCAAGCCAGGACTTCACCTCCTGCAAGGTTGGGATGTCGTTTCCTATGAGCAGTATGTCATCTACATACAATGCCAGAAAGCTAACTATACTCCCGCTAGCTTTGACATATACACAGGACTCATCTTCGCTTCTCAAAAATCCAAACACTTTGACTCTCTCATCAAAATAAAGATTCCATCTGCGAGATGCTTATTTTTTCCATAGATGGATTTCTCCAGCTTACACACTCTATTAGGGTACTTTCCGTTGACACAACCCTCTGGCTGACACATGTAAACATCTTCAGCCAACTATCCATTAAGGAAAGCGGTTTGGACATCCATTTGCCATATTTCATACTCGTGAAATGTATCTATGGCTAACATAACCCTTATAGATTTAATATTCTCTACTGGTGAGAAGGTCTCATCATAGTCAACTCCGTGAGTTTGGGTATAGTCCTTCGCAACCAGTCGTGCCTTATATGTATGTACTTTCCCATCCATCTCGGTTTTCTTCTTGAATATCCATTTGCACCCGACTGTCTTGCAACCTGGCACATTGTCAACCAAGTTCCATACTTGATTGTCATACATGGACTGAATCTCGATGTCCATAGTCTCTTTTCATTTTGCACACTCAAGGCCTGCCATGGCTTCCTTGTAGTTATTAGGTTCATCTAAATTTATTAAACTACTATCACTGATAAACGTATTACCTTTAGTTGTTATATGAAAACCATATAACACAGGTGGGAAACTAACTCTACTGGAGCGTATCAGACGTACATACTCGTCAATTGGTTCAACAGGAGTTTCCTCCTCGGGTTGAGCACTAGTGATTGAGGTTCCTTCTTCACTTAAGCTCTTTAAGGTCAATTTGCCTCCTACTGTCCTTTTGGCATATGTGTTCTCTCTCTCTCGGAAAACCCCTCTCTTGCAACGAAGACAACATTGTCACTCGGTCTATAGAAGAGATACCGAAAGGACTTCTATGGGTAGCCGATGAAAAAACATCGCTCACTACGAGGTTCGAGCTTTTCGTGAGTCTCTCGTCTTATGAAAGCCTCACAACCCCAAAATTTGATATGTGCTAAAGAGGGAACCTTCCCTATCCACATCGCGTGAGGTGTTTTGCTAACCTTCTTAGTTGGGACTTGGTTAAGGATATGATGACAGTCTCTAAGGCATATTCCTAGAATGAGATAGGTAACGAAGCTCGACTCATCATGGAACGAACCATGCACACGGTTCGGTTGCGCCTCTCAGCCACACCATTCAACTGCGGTGTCTTAGGTGGCGTCAACTGTGAAACCATTCCACATTCCATAAGATAGTCGTGAAACTTGATACTAACATACTCACCACCTAGATCGGATCGGAGCATCTTTATCTTCCAGCCCAATTGATTCTCCACTTCTTGCTTAAACTCTTTGAACTTTTCAAAGGTTTCTGACATATACTTGATTAAGTAGATATAACCATATATGATGTAATCATTAGTAACTGTCACATAGAAATGGTTAGCATTCCTTGTGGCGGATTTGAAGGGTCCACACACATTGGTGTGTATGAGATCCAATAGACCTTCACCCCTTTCGCAAGTACCAGTGAAGGGTGACTTGGTCATATTTCCAAGCAAACAAGATTCGTAAGTGTCATCCAACTTCAAATCTAATGACTCCAAGACTCCATCCTTTTGGAGTTGGCTATGCGCTTCTTGTTGACATGTCCAAGACGACAATGCCACAAGCAAGCCTTGTCCAAACCATTGGACGAGTAAATATTCAACACATTATTTCCTAAGTTGTCTACAACCATCACAATTTCATATATACCATTACAAGGCAATGCTTTAAAATAAAATACACCATTATAGAAAGCATTAATAGAACCAATTTCATTATCAAATGAAACTCTAAAACCTTGTTTATACAAACCATGAAAGGAAATAATATTTCTCGCCATATCAGATGAGTATCAACAATTATTCAACTCAAAATTGAACCCACTACTAAGCAATAAAGAATAAACTCCAATCTTGGTGACAAGCAAAACTTTCCTGTTCCCCATGATTAAGTTAATGGGTTTTGAGCATTCTAACACTCCTATGGTGTACATGCAACCGTATAAACCATGGATCTATGTTTTCTCTATTATACATGCAAATATTCAATATTCCAAGGTTTCATCCTAACTAGCACAATATGAAGCATTTATACTACACGAATCTAGTAGAATGACATACCTTTTGATGGAGCTTGAAGTCTTGAACCTTTAAGAGCCTAGTGCCTCAAGTGTTGCACCTCAAATTGTTCACAAAACACCAAGAACCCTTGGAATAACTAGAGAATAAGGATACTTAGGTTCACCCTCATGAAATCGGTTTGCCCTCTTGTGTATACACACTCTAGTGCCTAGCACTTAGCCCCATTTCATGAACCATAGACCTCTTTATATAGTGTGGAGGATTAGGGTAACATTTATGTAAACCCTAATACCCATGACCTTTCATTTCCATAGGATCCATGGGTTAAACACTCCATGGATTATCCATGACAGCTTAGCCCAACCTTAATGAACTTGGCCCATCCTATATATATATGTATATATATATATATATATATATATATATATATATATATATATATATATATATATAAGAGTCCATATTTAATTAGTTCCTTTTGATCACTAAATTAATTCTAAATTAATTCTTGATCAATACTAATTAAATAATATGATTTCATATTAATATATTAGAAATTATTATATATTAATATAAATCATAAGTATCCTTTTTTCTCATTTTGTCTATCCAATTGTTCCGATGCCTTGTAACCCAAATGAACCATGCCAAATCGGGTCAAGTATATACTAATTATACTTATTGGCTTAGACACTAATCCAACAGTCTCCCACTTGGATAAGTTTAAAACTATTCTTGCGTACGACTCCAAAACCCGACTAGCAATCGTAGCTCTTAAAGCCGCTGTCGAACTTTGACCTAGTCAATTACTTTTCCATTAGACAAGGGATCATATATTCCTATGACTAATTAAACAAATCAAATCAGTCCAGGCTTGGCCAAGCACTTAGGGGTGTCATCACTAAATCATCGGGGGCCCACATATATCACTTTTTATCCCTTCAAGGGTAAAAGGAATGGTTAAACTTCGAATCATATGCTTGTTCAACTACTTGTTCAATCATACACAAAGGCACGTTTTATAACATCGAGTTACCAATGTGTTTTCATACAATCATTGTATGACTAACTCATAGGCAACAACTCATATCTCTAGGTTTGAAGAATATAAGATGTTATCATCTCCTTATCACTCATGATAAAATCCATGAAGTGAGTCAAATGAGCGTGGGTTTAATCTAATACTCAAAACTTATGAGCACTCATGAATGTTGTAGAAACTCTTTACTATGTCTAACACCTTAGACATCTACAAGCCAACTTCATGACGGTCTTGCCTTAATACCTACTTCCAACGTATTATCGACTGTGAATGGTTTGAATAACTTAGTCATCCAGGAAGAACGACCTAGTTATTCTGGATGCCTGAAAACATGCTAAGTGAAACACAAGAATAATACTAATTCAATATTGCCCCGAGCACCTTTGAGAGTAAATAGAACACCTTTCATTTAAACACCATATTGATTACTCATTATTAATTGTATAATGTTTCAAATCATCAACTTTATATTTGAATCAAAACTATAGTCATGAAATGCTCTAAGGATGCACACTATGTTTATCCAGACTTTAGTTATGCCATACACCAAGCATGCACACTATGGTTTTTCTATGATCCTTACTTTGTGGAATAGATCAATTGAATATAATTTCAATGATTATCATTCCAAAAACCCAAATCCTTACGGTAAATGTAAGAATTCCAAATTCCTACCATTTACTAAAATCTGTTAGATTCTAAACTTATATGCATTGATCCTCTTGTAATGACTATGCAAAAAAGTCACAAAGACTTGTCATCAGACATTACAGTGTATTCCAATGGAGATCACTTCCATGGAAATGAAGTCTCGACGAGCGCTATGTAGCCCTTGCGGAGACGATGCCGCAAAAGCTACATAAGCTATAACGGCGGCATGGGAGGAGCTGGTCGGGATTTTCAGTACCCGGACTTCAGTAACACAAAGCCCACGAATTTTAATGGGACTCGGGATCTGATCAGAGCCATGAGTTGGCTGTCTGATGTGGAGGGTTGTTTCTTCACGTGTTCATGTCCTTCTGACTAGAAGGTCAGATGTGCCTTGAACCTGCTGAGGTCCGAGGCAAAGGACTGGTGGAGGTTGATGACTGGGTCTTACACTGATGATCAGAGAGTTGTGGTTACTTGGGAGCAGTGCAGGGATATGTTGTTGGGTTTTGAGCACTATAACACTCCTATGGTCCACATGAAACCCCAGATGCTTTGGATCTAAGTTTTCTCTAATTATACATGCAATTTCAAATTTCCAAAGCATACATCCTAACAAGCATGCAGTTGAAGATATACAACATAAAACCAAGTTAGATGAATACCTATTGATGTAGCTTGTAGTTCTTGGCATTTAAAATCTTTAACACCTCAATTGTGATGCCTCTAATGTGTCACAAACACCAAATTCAAGAGGAGGCTTATGACGAGAGGCTAGATAGCACTAAAATCGGTTATAGTTCTTGTCAATAATGCATGGGGCCGATTTTATGGCTTAAGGGGATGCTTTTATAGTTTGGGAAAGTCTAGGGTTACATCCATGCAAACCCTAAATCACCATGATCCTTCATATTTCTTAGGCCCTTTGGGTTTAAACCTTCATGAACTATCACATAGGTTTAGCCCATCCTAATCAACTATGGGTCATTAGCCCATACTATAAGTATTACTGATTTACTTAATCAGTCCCTGTAAATTTAATCAGTCTCTTTTGATCAATAAATTAATTCAAAATCAACTTTTGATCAATACTAATTAAATATGATTTCTCAATTAATATATTATACCTATAATATATTAATAAATCAGAAATAACATCTTCCTCAAAAGTCCATCCTATCAAATTACTCTGGTGAAGGCAACCCACAAGGACCATACTACTATTGGGTCAAGTACCTACCAATTATAGTTATGGGCTTAGACACCTAATCCAATAGTCTCCAACTTGGATAAGTACAATAACTATAACTGCCAATGCCACTTCAAAATCCGATTAGCAATCGTAGCTCTCAAAAGCCAATGTTGAAACTCTGACCCATTCAGTGACGCATCCTTTAAATAAGGGATCGTATAATCCTCTGTTCTTCAAGATATCATGCAGAGAAATACATGGAATATAGTCATACTTATTGTCATTCACTTTGTTTCCCGATTTCTGATTTGTTTGGCATAGAACTTAATTGAACACATCAATTGAGTCCTGACCGGGCCCGACACATAAGCGAAACAAAATCATCGAGGGGCCCAAGATATAACTTTTAATCCTCTTAGGATAAAAGGAACAGATAAACTACGACTTATATGCTTCTACTAACTACTCGTTAAATCATGCACAACAATACGTTTTATAACATCAAATTACTGATGAATTTTCATACCATCAATGCACAACCAACTCGTAGTCAACAACTCACATATCTTTGTTTGAAGACTATATGATATTATCGTCTCACAATCACTCATGATGAATTCCATGAAGTGATCTAGGTGAGCGTGGGTTTAATCCAATACTCGTATCTTATTTCAAGAGCACTCATGAATGTTGTAGCATACTTTTGCTATGTCTAACACCTTGGACAATCTACAAGCCAATTCATGACAGTCTAACCTCATAACCTACTTCCAAAGTATGATCAACTATGGATAGTTTGAATAATCTTATTATTCCGGAAGTCAAAACTTGCAAAAGTGAAACAATAGTAAACAATTGACACAAGATAGTAACTTTACTTATAAATAAATCTCCTTTTATTCATTCATCAAATGTCAATTACATTTTAGCTATTTGATGTGTGTGAAACGAACTAGTTTAAACCTACTTTCAATTATAAAATTAACACACAAAGACAGTGGACCTATCAATTGTGGTAAAGCTAAGCAAGTAGGGTATCGAACACAGGGAACGGTAAATTAAAACTAAAAACTAAACTTAAATAATAAAAGGGGTTTGCTCTAGTTTTACAAGACTAGAAACTTACTAACTATTACTTAAACTAAAAACTAGAAAATCAGAGATTCAACTAAATCCAATGACGAAGGGAACTTCTATTTAGTTCGACTTAATTGATCCTATGGTTGATATTATGGTAATAGTGCAATGGATTAATTATTCTATTGGCTTCCGATTCAGGTGATTAGATTCATGTTCGCTGCACTAATCCTTAGAGAACAAACTAACTCAAACAGTGGCCAATTGTCTAATTTAATTTAATTCACTAGATTATTTATTCGGGTTAATTTAGACTTGTAATAGCTAACTAATTTGGTCCTTTAGTTAACCTCTTGTTGATGGTCATCACACAAGCTCACGCATGAATTTACCTATTTTTCTATTAATTCTAGTTTCACAGTCGCTAATCCTAATCATATAATAAAGTGGTCACATAAATTATATGAGGTAGCAATTAAGAGATGTTCATGCAGCTTAATTGTCTTCCTATTAACATAAAATTAGTTATCATTCACACATAAGGTTCTTTAACAAGCTAGAATCAACAAAATCACCAATATTAAATTAATCCTACCATAAATCACACCATAGTATCAATATTGTCTCCCTAAACAGAAGTTTAAAGGTTTTAGCTCATGATTGAGGTGATTAACAGCACAAAAACGAAATCTAAAAGTCTAAACATGATGAATAGCAATAGATTAAAGTAAGAATAATGTGAATTTGCCTCAAACCTCCTTTGGAATTGGTTTTTTGGTTGTATCTTCGTTCTCCAGATCTCTCATGGCTCTGATTCGCAACTTGCTCCTTCCCAAGGGTTCCAGAATTTTTTGTGTCGATCTGGACAACTGTTTTTATAGATTCGAACCGACTCACCGAGTCCATGATCGACTCGTCGAGTCCATCCCTTAATTCCCGTACACGGTAAGTCACAGAGTCTTTATCCTCTCGAATCTTCGATGAAAATCGCCGAGTAGTCGACCCTACTCGCCGAGTACCTTGTATTTTTAGCATTTTTCTTCTTTCTTCAACTCTCGAGCTGCCAACTGCTTCTCCTGTTCCCTTTTGCTTCCAAGCTTGCTTTTGGACTGAAAACACAATTTAAATACTTTTAAGTATCTTTTGTCCATGATATGCATTAAATTAGCTAAAAAAATGATAAAAATCTATACTTAATATGAGGCTAAATATGCAACAATCAAAATACCCCACACTTGACTTTTTCTTGCCCCCAAGCAAACCTGAATTTTAGCACATTAGAATCACATAGGACAACTCCAATCTAACCCAGCCATTATGCCAAGATCCCAACGCATGCATTTGTGTCTAAATTTTTCCTAAAAACCCCCATTTCCAAATGCTTACAATCCTCATAAACATTCACCCACTTATCCTGAACAATGCTCATTTTATGCAACCCTCCGAATCCATCCGTAGAAAACCTCCTATCCTCAAGGTATTTTTGGTTGAGCAACCCAAGCATACATAATCTAGAATTACAATTTATGATACCACTATGGAGCTCTTTTGAATTCTTTATTTCCTTAATAATTCGATCTTTGATTTCTTTGAATTCACCAACTTGTTTGATTTGATCTTTGGTATCTTCAATTTTTTCACTTTTGGAATTTTGATCTTTTGATTTTCACTTTAGTTGCTCCAAAATTCTTACAACTTTTCTTGTAATTCTCTCTCTTTTACATGTACCTCACTTTTTCTCACTCAAAACCCTACATGCTTAAGCAGGGGCGCTCAACTTCAACCTTTATTGGCTAAAATAATAATTTTCCTGGATACATTTCTGGTACACGATGCTAAACATACTGCATCCTTCGGGCTAAGTGAGGTCATGTTTTTGTCCCATGATTTCACTGGAATAAGGAAGCCACAAATGCACTAGAATGTATATAGGCTCAACTAAACATTTGAGTTTTCATGCAATCATCAACATAATTCTAACATGAACCCTAATTACTTTTTACCAAAATTTTCTAAATTAAGTCCTAAGCAACATTTTTAGAATGCAAAAATTTCAAATTAACTAAAATTTCATGATTTTCGAAATTTGACTAAAATTTTAACTAATTTAACCAACCCCCTACCCCACACTTAATTTATGCAATGTCCCCATTGCATATATTGCATGAAAAGAAAAACAAAACAAATATAGAGAGAATTGGAACAAACTCCCCTGGGATAGCAGTTGATAGGATGATCATCTTCTATTAAGTTCTTACTTCAATCGACTTTAGACATGTGAACAACTCATCCATATCGTGGGCATCAAATCGCATGTGGGTAGCTCCAAATGTGCATGAAAAATACTGTAAAATCTTCAGGAATTGATTGCAAAGAATAAGCGGTCAAGTGGTGAAGCTATCAACATCAAATCAGCAGCCCTTGTGATAGATAAATGAAGGACTCGGCGAGTCATATAAACGACTCGTCGAGTACTAGCACAAAATTATTGAAATCGTGAAAATGCATTGCGACTCGTCGAGTAGGTTAATTGCACTCGGCGAGTCATCTCTGGGTGAAAAATAATTAACTCTATCTTGAATCCAGATTCTAGTGGACTTTAAAACTTCCATAGCTTCAGTAAACATTCACTCATAAACCCTTCCGGACCGGACTCGACACTTAGACTCAATACGTCGACCTCTCTTGACTCGTTTCCATGTTTTTCTCACATACTCTAGACTCCTTATGTAAGCATTTCCTAAACCAAATTCTGAAATAGACCAAGGAAAATAGATCATAAAGTACATAAGAGTTGAAGTCCCAATTAAGAATTTAAAACATACCAAGCAAGATGATAAAAAAACAAATAAAAATTGTTTAGTAAGACATAAAAGAAACTAGTCATCATCTTCTTCCTCATCATGGCCATGCACAACCCCGCTCCCACCAGCTCCACTCCGCCTTGCGTTAATGATCTCGTCCCAAGAAGGAATGTAGGGGAAGTTACCCCCATCAATATGTGGAATATGAAAATGGTCAAAAAGTCGCACGTGGGATTCGTTGCTAAAATTAATACCCCTCGCCATTTGGACTTGGAGCCTCCTCATCTCGACACTTTACCAATCCATTGGTACTTCATCATTGTCCACTGGAGTCACCGGCGGTTCCTCCTCCACTTCCCTCTCACGTCTCGATCGAACCCTCCGTCCCGGTGCCTCGGGCCCGATTACCGGATCGTCATGCGGGATAGCATAATGACCTCCTCCATAATCTTCAATAATGTGTGCCCTGCAAAAAAGAATAGGATTAAAGGGAGATGTTGGGATCTCTGTCAGCATGTTCCAAGCACCACTAGCCATTAACCCGCAAGAATGGGCTAAACGTGTCACGAATATGCCACCATTAATTTTTGAAGTTTTGCGGTCCTTGACCGCTCCCTCCGCCAGGTATGAAGCGATGCACCATGGAAAGTTGCAAAAAGTATTAGGTGTAATGATGCTCCAAAGAAAGAAAACATCAAGGTTAGAAACCTTGTCATCATCTTTCCTTTGGTTAATGGTGTTTGAAATCAGCCGGTGAATAAGGCGGTGTATAGGCGATCGTATGCTCCCTTCTTGAGCCGAATTCGGAATGTAAAATTTATTAGCAATGGTGTTCCACCAACTTGAACTTGTGATCCAATCCGGAAATGCTTTATGGCAATGCTCCAAAAATGTACGAAATGCATCCATGTTGACCACTTGTTGGTCATATATCCCCAATCTCCAAGCTAGTTCGACCATAGAACAATGACGAAGCTCACCCCCAAGACAAAAAGTAATACTTTCGGGGTTATAATAATCATCCACACCTTGGAAGTGTATTGTGGAAAAGAACTCCAGGCACAGCTCACGATAAATCGGCTCTTGAATACGGAAGACACGACTCCACCCATCACATGTAATGGATACTCCATTGTGCACAAATGCCGTGACTATATAAGGGGCCAAATCTTCTTCATATAGAACTCTCCCCAACCATTCCCAATCAATTGTATTGGGAGCACATATCTCCTTTTTCTGGAGCTCCGCAAGCTTCTTCTTCCACTTGGTTCTTGTTGAATTTGAGTTGATTTGTGGAAAATGCAACCAAGGGGAATCTCCTTGACTTCCTCGAGAGCTCTGTCCTCTTGAAAACATGGTTCCTTGGTTGATGGACTTCGAGAATTTTGAAGAAAAAGTGAAGAACTAGATGAGTGCTTGAGAGAGAATAAGAGTAGGTGCACGACGAGTATGAATGGAATATGAGCACATTAGGGTAAAAACCCTAGTTTTACCAGATGTAAAAATATAATTATTACTTTTTTTTTCTGTAAATAAAATCGACTCAGCGAGTCTAGTCGCGAATTGAAACTCATCTGGATTATGAATAGACTCGTCGAGTCACTTGAAAATATTTCAAAAAAGTTATATCATTTTGTCATGTATTCAAAAAAAATATTTAATCCACCCCACACTCAGACCATGCGTACTCTCAAGCAGTCATGTTTGATGATTTAGAAGATGAAAACAGAAAAAGAAAATCCTAAAAACGAAAATCAAACAAAAACTAAAACGAGAAAGATAAAAGAAAGCAAACTCTCATAACGGGTTGCCTCCCGCCAAGCGCTTCTTTTTAAGGAGTCGTTAGCTGGACTCCTTCCCATCTACGTTTCTTCATTTTTCTGCATCGGGAATGCATGCCTAATATTTTGCAGTTTATACTTCGTCTTATAAGCATGTATCTTCCTCTTGTATGCCCTTCTCAATTCTTCTCTCTTTTTCCTTATGGCATCTTCTTCAATTGCATGCATGGTCCTTTTCCCCACCTTCTTCTTCTTCACCCCATTCTCTTGAACCCTCTTTTGTCCATCTCTTTCTTTAAACTTCATTACTTCATAATTGGGAAAAACTCGGGCTCGAGGTTTGGTTATACGTGTCTCAAAGAATGGGTTATCAACATCATCTTTCCTAACCGTTGCATTCCCCTCTTCTCCAAAACTTGCCTCATCATCAAGTCGAATGTCTTCATCTTCTTGCATCATTGTATCGAGGCAAGCTACTTGAACGTGTTGGAAGTCACCATATGCTTTAACGATTCCACCCTCTGCTGCTCGATCTCCTAAAGAATTAGGAAAAATCTTCATGTCCAAATCAGGCAAGGGACTAGTGACAAGAAGGTCAAGATAATCCAAATTGCTGAAATCTTCGACTGGACTCGTCGAGTTGGTGCGAATTCCTCACATTCCATTTTGTTTTCTGAATCAGTTCCCTTCAGCATCTTCTCTATCTCCTCTAAGTCTTTTTCAACATCATCTTTTCCTCCAGAAGATAGTAGAAATTTACTTGGATCTTCTTCTTGTAGGAGTTCAAGTTCTTTTCGGAGTATTTCATCATCCAAATCAATGGAGGAAACTTCTTCTTTTCTTGTTTCTTCTTGCTTACTCTCTGGTATAGCTTTGAACACAACTGACTCATCTCCTACCCTCAATGTTAGTGTGGACTCGCATACATCTATCAATGCTCATGCGGTATTCAAAAATGGTCTCCCCAAAATAATTGGAATTTTTGGGTTTTCTTCCATGTCAAGCACTACAAAGTCCACGGGAAATACAAATTTGTCCACTTTTATTAGAAGATCTTCACAAACACCTCTTGGACGAATGATTGTCTTGTCCGCCAAATGGATCTTCATATTAATAAACTTCGGCTCCGGTAAATTCAGCTTCTTGAAGAAAGAAAAAGGCATTAAATTAATACTTGGACCCGAATCGGTCAATGCTTGAGTAGCAAGTATATTTCCAAATTAGCAAGGAATCGAGATGCTTCCTGAATCGACCGTCTTTTCTGTTAGTTCATTCAATACTAATTCCGCGACATCTGCCATACCTTTTCTAGCAGCGAAGAGAGCCTTAAGCAAGTTTAAATATTTGGGTGTTTGAAGCATCATTTCAACAAATGAGATGTTGACTTGAAGGGCTTTAACAAGTTCCATGAAAGCTCTGTATGCTTTGACCTTTTCATCAGGTATGGATCGAATTGGAAATGGAAAAGGAGGCATGTAAGGCTTTAAGGAAACAGTAGATTTATCATCAGGGCGTGGACTCGTCGAGTCCATTAGAGGGACTCGGCGAGTCGGATCGGATTTAGCTAAACTTGACTCTTCTGTCTTTTCTGCTTGCACCTTAGTTGAGACCTTCTGTGCAGGGGTAAGAGGAGTGAAAATTTCCTCATAACTAGATGTTATAACATTCACATTCTCCATTCTTGGATTATTCTCGGTTTTACTTGGAAGTTCACCCGGTCTTCTCTCGTTCACTTGATGTGCTAGTTTCCCAAGAAGTTTCTCATTGTTAAGTATAGATGCTTGCTGATTCCTAAGTATAGTCCTGGTCTCTTGTATTGCAGCATCATGATCATTGTGCCTTTTCTCGGACGCGGCTATAAATCTTGTGAACATTTCTTCTAATTCGGTTCTTTTTTCCACAACCGGTTCTTCCTTTTGATAGAAATCCCTCTCTTTTTGCTTGTATTTCTCTTCCTTTGCCTTTTTGTATTCTTCATACGGGAGCCATTCCTTCTTGGGTTTCCGCCAATTCTCACCGTATCTGTCGCCACTAGAATAGAAAACTTGCGCCTTTTTGTTTCCATTCTCATCCAAATCACAATCTTTAGTTAAGTGAGGCCCCTTACAATTTTCACATCCCACCCGGATAGCATGGATTGTTTGATCCATCTTCGTCATTCTTCTATCTAAACTGTCTAGTTTAGCCATTATTGCCGCCATGCCATCGTTGACTGTGTTCACTACCCCCATACTTACTTCATTTCGTGGGTTGTGGTATTCCCTAGAATGCTTAGAGAACTCTTCAATTAATTCCTTGATCACCGGGAGTGCCTTCTTTGTGAGCGGTCCTTGCGAGTCATGTAACTGCCTTGTTGTGACATTGACTCCGTCATAGTAGATGGAGACTTCTTGTTGACTATTAAGGTCATGGTGTGGGCAATTCCTTAGCAGGCTCTTGTATCTCTCCCAAGCTTCATATAGTGTCTCCCCAACTTGTTGTTCAAAGTTAGCAATGGCCTTCTTCAATTTGGCTATTTTAGAAGGTGGGAAAAAGTGGTCAATAAATTTTTCTTTCATCTTAGACCATGTGGTGACCGACCTGGGAGGGAGTGACTTGAGCCAATCTTTTGTAGCACCCTTGAATGTAACTGGAAGCATGCGAAGTAGCTGGGTCTCGCAAGGTACATTTGGAACATTAAAGTAATCACCTACATCATTGACTTCATCCAAGTGCTTGTGCGCATCTTCGTGGTCTTTTCCATAGAAGGGAATCTCCTTTAGTTGAGCGAGTATGTGGCCCTTTAGCTCGAAAGTAGCAGTTGCAGGAATTGCGGGTTGCACAAGTCCCGGGCCGGTATCGTCACGCATCCTCTTTTTCCACTCCCCCATGGGAATTCATCAATGTTAGCCATGATAATGGCTAATTCGTCGTCAAAGTCGGATTCGTGCCCGAAAGTGGGGTCTTCTTGTCCTTCGGTTTCGTACTCGGTGTCCTCTTTGATTGGGTCTTCTATTGCTATAGAGGCGCTGGAAGCTTCTGATTTGCTGCTCTTCATCTTGCTGAAAACAAACTTTAGATTCTTTAGTGGCGAGTTCTTTGAAGAAACGGATTCTCCAATGGATTTTTTTTTGGTCTTCCTTAGGGCGAACTCTGGGTCTTCTAGTGGAGGGACTAAAGGTGTCTCAGATCCTCGGCTCATGAAACAACTGCAAATAAAACAAGAAAAACGCGTAAAAAGAACAAAAATAAAATAAAAACTAAAACTGTAAATCAGCGATAGACTCGCCGAGTTGCTTCGAGTGCATTCGGCGAGTTCAAAGCAAAAACAGAAAAGTTTGACAGATTTAAAATAAAAACCAATAAATATTAAAACCTAGCTTACTTACTAAATTACCTAAGAATTACCTTTGTGTAAGATAAATCTCACACAAAGGATCGATAAATATAGAAATTAATGCTAACTTAGAACCGTTCCCCGGCAACGGCGCCAAAAACTTGATGTGTGTGAAACGAACTAGTTTGAAACCTACTTTCAGTTATAAAATAAACACACAAAGGCAGTGGACCTATCAATTGTGGTAAAGCTAAGTAAGTTGGGTATCGAACACAGGGAACAGTAAATTAAAACTAAAAACTAATTTTATCTAAACTTAAATAATAAAAGGGGTTTGCTCTAGTTTTACAAGACTAGAAACTTACTAACTATTACTTAAACTAAAAACTAGAAAAGCAAAGATTCAAATGAATCCAGTGACGAAGGGAACTACTATTTAGTTCGACTCAATTGATCTTATGGTTGATATTATGGTAATAGTGCAACGGATTAATTCTGCTATTGGCTACCGATTCAAGTGATTAGATTCACGTTCGCTGCACTAATCCTTAGAGAACAAACTAACTCAAACAGTGTCCAGTTGTCTAATTTAATTTAATTCACTAGATTATTTATTCGGGTTAATTAAGAGTTTTAATAGCTAACTAATTTGGTCCTTTAGTTAACCTCTTGTTGATGGTCATCACACAAGCTCACACATGAATTTACCTATTTTTCTATTAATTCTAGTTTCATAGTCGCTAATCCTAGTCATATAATAAAGTGGTCACATAAATTATATGAGGTAGTAATTAAGAGATGTTCACGCAACTTAATTGTCTTCCTATTAACAGAAAATTAGTTATCATTCACACATAAGGTTCTTTAACAAGCTAGAATCAACAAAATCACCAATATTAAATTAATCCTACCATAAATCACACCATAGTATCAATATTGTCTCCCCAAACAGAAGTTTAAAGGTTTTAGCTCATGATTGAGGTGATTAACAACACAAAAACGAAATCTAAAATTCTAAACATGATGAATAGCAATAGATTAAAGTAAGAATAATGTGAATTTGCCTCAAATCTCCTTTGGAATTGGTTTTTTGGTTGTATCTTCTTTCTCCAGATCTCTCCTGGCTCTGATTCGCAGCTTGCTCCTCCCCAAGGGTTCCAGAATACCTTATGTTGATCTGGACAACTGTTTTTATAGATTCGAACCGACTCGCCGAGTCCATGATCGACTCGTCGAGTCCATCGCTTAATTCCCGTCCACGGTAAGTCACAGAGTCTTTATCGTCTCGAATCTTCGATGAGACTCGCCGAGTAGTCGACCCTACTCGCCGAGTACCTTGTATTTTTAGCATTTTTCTTCTTTGTTCAACTCTCGAGCACCCAACCGCTTCTCCTGCTCCCTTTTGCTTCCAAGCTTGCTTTTGGAATGAAAACATAATTCAAACACTTTTAAGTATCTTTTGTCCATGATATGCATTAAATTAGCTAAAAAATGATAAAAATCTATACTTAATATGAGGCTAAATATGCAACTATCACTATTACAAGTTTCTAAATATTTATCTAATTACTTAAACTAATATCATCCTTCAGCTCGATACTCTTAGCATGCTGCAAGTACTTAACCCTACTCAGTCCCTTTGTAAGGGATCTGCTAGGTTATCCTCTGACGATACCCTCTTTACTACGAGGATTCCTTCTTCTACTCGATGTCTTATGAAGTGGTACTTTCTATCGATTTGTCTGGATCTTCCATGATCTCTCGGTTCCTTGGTTAAGGCGACCGCTCCTTCATTATCACAGAAAATCTCCACAGGCTCCTTTATGGATGGTATAACTCCAAGGTCTCCGATGAAGTTTTTCAACCATATCGCCTCCTTCGATGCTTCACTCGTTGCTATGTACTCTGATTCGCACGTTGAATAAGCTATAGTCTCCTTCTTGGAACTTTTCCATGTTATTGCTCCTCCACTTAGGGTAAACACCCAGCCCAACTGAGAGCACATATTATCTCTATTGCTCTGAAAACCGGCATCACAATACCCTTTCACTCTCAAGTCATCACTCCCACCGACGGTAAGGACCCAATCCTTAATCCTCCGCAAGCACTTAAGAATGTTCTTTACTGCAGTCCAGTTAGCTCTACCAGGGTTCCCTTGATATCGACTAACCATGCTCAAAGCAAAAGCCACATCAGGGTGAGTACACGTCATAGCATACATGATTGATCCAACAGCGGAGGCATATGGTACTTGACTCATATCTGCTATCTTTTCATCAGTTCTCGGACTCTGAGTTTTGTTCAGTTTGGTATTGCTCTAGATAGGTAAGTCACCTTTCTTGGAATTCGCCATGTTGAAACGTTTCAACACCTGATCTAAGTAGGTACTTTGACTAAGTCCTATTAGTATTTTACTCATGTTTCTCAATATCCTTATCCCTAGAATGTAAGCAGCTTCCCCAGGTCCTTCATAGTGAAACACTTTCCAAGCCAGGACTTCACCTCCTGCAAGGTTGGGATGTCGTTTCCTATGAGCAGTATGTCATCTACATACAATACCAGAAAGCTAACTATACTCCCACTAGCTTTGACACATACACAGGACTCATTCTCGCTTCTCGAAAATCCAAACTCTTTGACTCTCTCATCAAAATAAAAATTCCATCTGCGAGATGCTTATTTTATTCCATAGATAGATTTCTCTAGCTTACACACTCTATTAGGGTACATTCCATTGACAAAACCCTCTGGCTGACACATGTAAACATCTTCAGCCAACTGTCCATTAAGGAAAGTGGTTTTGACATCTATTTGCCATATTTCATAATCATGAAATGCATCTATGGCTAACATAACCCTTATAGATTTAATCTTCGCTACTTGTGAGAAGGTCTCATCATAGTCAACTCCGTGAGTTTGGGTATAGTCCTTCGCAACCAGTCGTGCCTTATATGTATGTACTTTCCCATCCATGTCGGTTTTCTTGTTGATGATCAATTTGCACCCGACAGTCTTGCGACCTGGCACATTGTCAACCGAGTTCGATACTTGATTGTCATAAATGGACTGAATCTTGCTGTCCATAGTCTCTTTTCATTTTGCACACTCAGGGCCTTCCATGGCTTCCTTGTAGTTATTAGGTTCATCTGAATTTATTAAAGTACTATCACCAATAAACTTATTACCTTCAGATGTTATAGGAAAACCATATAACACAGGTGGGAAACTAACTCTATTGGAACATATCAGAGGTACAGACTCGTCAATTGGTTCAACAGGAGTTTCCTCCTCGGGTTGAGCACTAGTGATTGAGGTTCCTTCTTCACTTAACTCTTGAAGCTCTTTAAGGTCAATTTGCCTCCTACTGTCCTTTTGGCATATGTGTTCCCTCTCTCGGAAAACCCCTCTCCTTGCAACGAAGACAACATTGTCACTCGGTCTATAGAAGAGATACCGAAAGGACTTCTGTGGGTAGCTGATGAAAATATATCGCTCACTACGAGGTTCGAGCTTTTCGTGAGTCTCTTGTCTTATGAAAGCCTCACAACCCCAAATTTTGATATGTGCTAACGAGGGAACCTTCCCTATCCACATCGCGTGAGGTGTTTTGCTAACCTTCTTAGTTGGGACTTGATTAAGGATAGGATGACAGTCTCTAAGGCATACTCCTAGAATGAGATAGGTAACGAAGCTCGACTCATCATGGAACGAACCATGCACACGGTTCGGTTGCGCCTCTCAGCCACACCATTCAACTGCGGTGTCTTAGGTGGCGTCAACTGTGAAACCATTCCACATTCCATAAGATAGTCGTGAAACTTGATACTAACATACTCACCACCTAGATCGGATCGGAGCATCTTTATCTTCTAGCCCAATTGATTCTCCACTTCTTGCTTAAACTCTTTGAACTTTTCAGAGGTTTCTAACATATGCTTGATTAAGTAGATATAAGCATACATGATGTAATCATCAGTAACTGTCACATAGAAGTGGTTAGCATTCCTTGTGGCGGATCTGAAGGGTCCACACACATCGGTGTATATGAGATCCAACAGACCTTCACCCCTTTCGCAAGTACCAGTGAAGGGTGACTTGGTCATATTTCCAAGCAAACAAGATTCGCAAGTGTCATCCGACTTCAAGTCTAATGACTCCAAGACTCCATCCTTTTGGAGTTGGCTATGCGCTTCTTGTTGACATGTCCAAGACGACAATGCCACAAGTAGGCCTTGTCCAAACCATTGGACGAGTAAATATTCAACACATTATTTCCTAAGTTGTCTACAACCATCACAATTTCATATATACCATTACAAGGCAATGCTTTAAAATAAAATACACCATTATAGAAAGCATTAATAGAACCAATTTCATTATCAAATGAAACTCTAAAACCTTGTTTATACAAACCATGAAAGGAAATAATATTTCTCGCCATATCAGATGAGTATCAACAATTATTCAACTCAAAATTGAACCCACTACTAAGCAATAAAGAATAAACTCCAATCTTGGTGACAAGCGAAACTTTCCTGTTCCCCATGATTAAGTTAATGGGTTTTGAGCATTCTAACACTCCTATGGTGTACATGCAACCGTATAAACCATGGATCTATGTTTTCTCTATTATACATGCAAATATTCAATATTCCAAGGTTTCATCCTAACTAGCATAATATGAAGCATTTATACTACAAGAATCTAGTAGAATAACATACCTTTTGATGGAGCTTGAAGTCTTGAACCTTTAAAAGCCTAGTGCCTCAAGTGTTGCACCTCAAATTGTTTACACAACACCAAGAACCCTTGGAATAACTAGAGAATTAGGATACTCAGGTTCACCCTCATGAAATCGATTTGCCCTCTTGTGTATACACACTCTAGTGCCTAGAACTTAGCCCCATTTCATGAACCATAGACCTCTTTATATAGCGTGGAGGATTAGGGGTACATTTATGTAAACCCTAATACCTATGACCTTTCATTTCCATCGGATCCATGGGTTAAACACTCCATGGACTATCCATGAATGCTTAGCCCAACCTAAATGAAATTGGCCCATCCTATATATATATATATATATATATATATATATATATATATATAAGATTCCATATTTAATTAGTTCCTTTTGATCACTAAATTAATTCTTGATCAATACTAATTAAATAATATAATTTCATATTAATATATTAGAAATAATAATATATTAATATAAATCATAAGTATCCTTTTTTCTCATTTTGTCTATCCAATTGTTCCGATGCCATGTAACCCAAATGGACCATGCCAAATCGGTTCAAGTACATACAAATTATAGTTATTGGCATAGACACTAATCCAACAGTCTCCTACTTCGATAAGTCTAAAACTATTCTTGCGTATGACTCCAAAACCCGACTAGCAATCGTAGCTCTTAAAGCCGCTGTCGAAGTCTGACCTAGTCAATTACTTGTCCATTAGATAAGGGATCATATATTCCTCCATTCTAGATATCATATGGACTGAGACATGGATTATAATCATTCTCTTTGTCCATCTGTTGTTTCCCAATTTCCGATTTATGACGACCGACTAATTGAACAAATCAAATCAGTCCATGCTTGGCCAAGCACTTAGGGGTGTCATCACTAAATCATCGAAGGGCCCACAAATATCTCTTTTTATCCCTTCAAGGGTAAAAGTAATGGATAAACTTTGAATCATATGCTTGTTCTACTACTTTTTGAATCATACACAAAGGCACGTTTTATGACATCGAGTTACCAATGTGTTTTCGTACAATCATTGTATGACTAACTCATAGACAACAACTCATATCTCTAGGTTTGAAGAATATAATATGTTATCGTCTCATTATCACTCATGATAATATCCATGAAGTGAGTCAAATGAGCGTGGGTTTAATCCAATACTCAAAACTTATGAGCACTCATGAATGTTGTAGCAACTCTTTGCTTTGTCCAACACCTTAGACATCTACAAGCCAACTTCATGACGGTCTTTCCTTAATACCTACTTCCAACGTATTATCGATTTTGGATGGTTTGAATAACTTAGTCATCCGGGAAGAATGACCTAGTTATTCTGGATGCCTAAAAACATGCAAAGTGAAACACAAGAATAATACTAATTCAATATTGCCCCGAGCACCTTTGAGAGTAAATAGAACACCTTTTATTTAAACACCATATTGATTACTCATTATTCATTGTATAATGTTTCAAATCATCAACTTTATACTTGAATCAAAACAATAGTCTTGCCATGCTCTATGCATGCACACTATGTTTATCTAGACTATAGTTATGCCACACACCAAGTATGCACAGTATGGTTGTTCTATGATCCTTACTCTGTGGAATAGATCAATTGAATATAATTTCAATGATGCTCATTCCAAAAACCCTAATCCTTACGGTAAATTTAAGAATTCCAAATTCCTGCCATTTACCGAAATCTGTTAGATTCTAAACTTATATGCATTGATCCTCTTGTAATGACTATGCACAAAAGTCACAAAGACTTGTCATCAGACATTACAGAGTATTCCAATGTAGATCACTTCCATGGAAACGAAGTCTCTAATTCAAAGTACATTTCTTTGAACATCCTTCTTGCATTAAGTTTCCTAATCTTACACAGATTTAATGAATAACCTACACCTATGGGAACATTTCCTTATTCCCATTTTGACTTTCAATTCTGAACAACTGTTGCATCTTTCTAGAATATGTTAATATGGTCCTCTCCAAAAATTTACACCATACTTCCAACTGTCCCTGAGCAACCAAAATTTGGTAAGCCTTAGTTTGTCCTCGACAATTTCTTAATTAAATTAGTCATATCGAGTTCTAGTACTTTTTCCCTCTTAATTCCCTAGGCATTTGGAAAATTTTAGAACAGATGGATATTATAGCACATTCAATCGATCTTGTATCCAAAGCATATGGGACACGATTCATGATGTCTCACATAAAGACATGATACTAGACTAGTCTTTTTCTATAATATTTCTATTTCTATTTGTCATGCTCTCATAGTTCAGATTATGAAAAGGGATGCCGTAATCACAATCGAATTTTGAACTCAAATAATGTTCCTATATATAGAATTTCCTTATGTTGAACCATTCCAACATAACATTCATATATATACTTGACTAAATTTGATTAACAATCTCACGATCTAAGCTTTTAGATTTGAAATGAAGTATAATTTCTTCTCCCTTAATTATAGCAAAACTACTTTTTACCAATTGAAGCTTTTGTTTTCTATAATTAACATTGCTAACTTGCAACAATTATTATAATTATCATGCTCCCATTAGCATGATGATTAATAGCATAACACTTATGCTCCCACTAGCTTTGACATGTACTTAGAAATCAGCTGGACTTCTAGAAATTAAAACTTTATTGACTTTCTTACGAAAGTTTAGATTTCTGATATGAGATGCTTTGATAAAACTTTATCAAAATCATACACCTTTCCTAATATAGCACACATGTGTGTCTAAACAGTTTTAGAACTATGAAAATGGATGCCTTAATCATAGTCACAATTGTTTAGACCTTTGTCATTCCTCACAAGTCCATGTTAATATGTCAGTTAACCACACACGCTCCACTAACGACTTTGAAAATGCGAATATCACAATTTCTATCTACTTAAAAATCTACTTAGTGAAAGTGTTTCCTCACCATGATTTTCATGAATCGGAGAGAAACCTTATGACACTTAGATTTTATGGTGTATGTGTTCCTATCTAAGTGAATTTTTGTCAAAACGATAATCACAAGACAAGGTTAGTGACAAATCCAAACTTATATTGACCGAACTTGTTCAATATTAAGTTCTTGCCACCTGGTAGCACAAAGGCCTGCATCATGTGCTAGTGATAAACTACAAGTTTTATTCTTGATTTGATCTTGAAACTCCTTCAGGATCTATTAGACTTCCACTATCCTCTTGACATATAATACTCTCTTGCCAAGAGCCACTCCTTGACAGACAAATATTCAAGAGATAGTGTGGACTCTTTATCAAGACAACCACTTCACACAATTGGCCTTAGTTGGTTTTTGTTTTATCCAAAACATCACAACTTACCAATTTCAAATGTACAAGAGTAGAACACATTTTACTTTTAAATTTGACAAGTGTTATAAACCTTTCTTTAAGATATGTCACTCAAGTTACAATATTGGAGTATGACTCTACGAACTGTTTTAGAACGAAGTATGACTCATCTTCTTGATTTAACCATTTCAACAATTCATGATTCTTCTTCTTAGCCATAGGAATGCACTAAGATGTACTTAGAGGACTAACTGTGATATGGTTTCTTAATCATTAAGATGATCACAAAACATGATACTAATGTACTCTCCCATCTTTTCAGATTTGAGAAACTTTTATCTTTCTGCCTAATTTGATTCTTTTTATTCGTTCTGCCATATATCGAAACTTTTCCAATGTTTCAGAATTATACTTAAACTTGTAAGTATAACCATATTTACTAAACTTTAGTAAACCATGACGAATAGTATTATTGATCTATTGTGGTGGACTTGACCAGTGCACAAGAATGTGTACTCGATCCCTTAGTCCTTCACTTGACTCACATATACATGTGAACAAGGAATTAGTCTTAATTTTCCAAAGCTGAAAGTTCTCATTCATCATACTATACAACTTGCATGATTCCATGTTTCGGTCCAATTGAAAACTTGGGTGATGAGAATCCTTCCTTATTTGGTAAATTTAGACACTACCACAAAAGAAAGAATCAAATTCATATTTCCAATATTGCTAGAAACATACAAACACCAGTTTTCCATAAATGCCATTGCAAGGAGAAATAAAATAAAGTAAAACAGGATTTTATTTATTTATAAACGCAGAAAAAACTTTTTCCTTACAATGCAACTTTAAATGAAAACTATGCTATTACATATTTTCTAGCAATCTATTACTACTCCTAAGTAGTAGCTCAAGAATCCGATCCTTGAACCATGCGATTAAAATCCATCTATACGATCAGATTCAACATACTCTTCCTTTAAGTTTCTTTCCCTTTGCTTGATCCTGCTATACATCAAAATGTATTAAGAATCTCCAAATAGGAGCTTAATTGAGTGAGATAGTGGACTTACTTGAAGCAGAGTCAAACTTTTTGACTAGACCTTCTCTCGGATCTTTCGGGTAGTTAGGGCAGCTTCGCAACCAATGCCCCTTCCTTTGGAAATAGAAACATATGGAACCTTTGTGAATGGTACATGGGACTATCTCAGACTTAGCCTTTCTCTTTACCATTTGGTCAATCGAGTTGACTATGGCCGATCCCTTTCCATTGGGAAGAGAAAGCTTTCTGGATTTCCAATGTCACCATTGTCAATGTCCATGGAAGTTTGGGAAGTTGATCTTCCAATCAAACTTGCTTTACCAGTGCTCCAAATCAATGTTGATTCAGCAGCCCCAAGCAAAAAGATTAGATTATTAAGGGTCATGTCATAGTCTGTTACATAGTAATCCCAAAGGAACTCACTATGTGAGTTAGAGAGTGATTGAAGAATCTACTCAACAACCAACTTCCTCAAGACCTTGACACCCAACTCTCCCGGCTTGTCAATATGTGACTTCATCTCCAAGATGTGAGCACACATAGACTTTGCTTGCCAATAGGGCTTGAGTGACCTTGAACCATTTAAGAACTTTTGGGTTAAGGAGAATAACTGGAGGAGGTGGAAGAAGAGAAGTATGATTTCCATGACCAACTACGAGACATCATCTTCATTAGTAAAGCTTGTTTCAAGAGATTTGGGAAGATCATAGTTGTCTGAACCAGACATCTAAAATGGGAGAAATTCAAGTTAGTTGATTTAAATCCTTAATATAACACCCAACATGAAATATTAAGGCTAGGACCAAACACAAAATTTTATAACTTGGAAGAGGGATGCCGTCTTCCAAGCAATACAATATTTGAAGGTAGGCGAATGACCAATGACCAATTTCCACCATGAAAAATGAAATAATTTATTAGGTTTTAATTGGATTTGAAACTCCTAGATCTTTTGAGATTCATTGAACTTTTCAATGGCATGTTTCAATCTCGATTGTGCCCTCTCAAGTTTTGTGACTGGGATGCCAAGGATCACAAAACAAGGTGTGAATAACCATGCAAATATACTTGGTACCCTTAATAACTTATAATACTATAAAGTATAAGGGTTGAATTTTAACTTTTAAAATTCTAAGGGTTTAACTTGGAATTAAAGTACTCATGAGGGGAAAGTTTACAAATTCCAAAACTTGAGGGCAAGTTCTGAACTATTCAAAACTTTTGGATTTTCAAAACTTATGAGTTTAATTAAGGTTTTAAAGAACTTTAATGAAGAGACTCTTGAACATCCATAACTTGAGGACAAGTTATGGAGTTCATATAACAAAAAGAATCTTCAATTGTGTAACCTATGCATTTTACTGAATCTTTAAAAGAAATGACTTTTGGTAATCCATAACTTGAGGACAAATTATGGACTCCATTAAAATATATTTAAATCAAGAATTAACTAACAACCAATTTGCAAATAATTCCTACGATCTACCAAAACTCATAAGTGTATGAACAATCATATCAACAATTTCAAGAATTACATAAACACACATAAAACTTGAAATTTTGATAACAACCTTGAAATTGGTTAATCATAATCATTGCCACATCAAAAACAGGTTTTATAAGTCCAAAATAGTTTAAGGTAATGATTCTAGACCAATTCCATCCTTAAAACTCGAAGATATGCTGTCTGGGGGTCCAAATCGTCGAGTACATGAACCAACTCGACGAGTTGGATGAATTTAGTCATGGAATCGTCGAGTCCCTTAATGGACTCGACGAGTCAGCTGTCCACACATCATACAAACTTTGATTTTCAGCAATTTGCATCAAGTATAAATGAAAACAAGCCTAGGCTCTGATACCACTGATGGGTTTTGAGCATTCTAACACTCCTATGGTATACATGCAACCCTATGAACCTTGGATCTATGTTTTCTCTGTTATACTTGAAAATATTCAATATTCCAAGGTTTCATTCTAACTAGCATAATATGAAGCAACTATACTACAAGAATCTAGTAGAATGACATAGATTTTAATGGAGCTTGAAGTCTTGAACCTTTAAGATCCTAGTGCCTCAAGTGCTGCACCTCAAATTGTTCACACAACACCATGAACCCCTGGAATAACTAGAGAATAAGGATACTGAGGTTCACTCTCAAAAATTGGTTTGCCCTCTTATGTATACACACTCTAGTGCCTAGCACTTAGCCCCATTTCATGAACCATAAACCTTTTTATATAATGTGGAGGATTAGGGTTACAATCATGAAAACCCTAGTATCCATGACCTTTCATTTCTATAGGATCCATGGGTTAAACACTCCATGGACTATCCATGAAAGCTTAGCCCCACCTAAATGAACTTGGCCCATCATATATATATATATATATATATATATATATATATATATATATATATATATATATATATATATATATATATAAGAGTCCATATTTAATTAGTTCCTTTTGATCACTAAATTAATTCTAAATTAATTCGTGATCAATACTAATTAAATAATATGATTTCATATTAATATATAAGAACTTATAATATATTAATATAAATCATAAGTATCCTTTTTTCTCATTTTGTCTATCCAATTGTTCCGATGCCATGCAACACAAATGGACCATGCCAAATCGGATCAAGTACATACAAATTATAGTTATGGGCTTAGACACTAATCCAACATAGGTTTATCTTCCTGTGCTCTACATCCCTACTTCCTTTTAGTCCCTACAAATCAGAACAAATGTGATAACCACAACCTGTATCAAGGACACAAGAATTAGCATGTGATAAGTTATTAGATAGAATAGTGTGAATACCTGAGAATGTGGGCTTTATCTTCCCATCCTTAATATCCTGCAAGTATTTCAGGCATCTTCGTTTCTAGTGCCCTGTTTCATGACAATGGAAGCACGCTGCTTCCTTTGGATTGGTAGAGGGTTTAGCAGGACCACCTTTGGTTCCACTAGAAGAGGATCCATCATGTGACTTTCCGTTGTGGCTCTTAGAGGGAGCCTTCCTCTTCTTTCCCTTCCGGTGTCCAATTGCCAAGACAGGGGCAGCAATAGCAGGTGTCCTCATAGGTTCACATTCAACTTCAACAAGCGGTCCATAAACCTCTGCATCTTCTGCAAGTAGGCCGTGATGGACTCTCCATCCTTCATTTTGGTTGTAATCATGGAGCCAATGATCTATACATTTCCTGTCGAACACTTTGATGGTACCTTTCCATCAAATCTTAGTGCATCTCGAAGGGCCAGAAGTCCTCATAGGACTTTTGAAGCTCAGCAGTCATGGTAGCAATCATAATGCACGACACCTTTTTCGCGTCCCTCTCATGAACCTTGTATTCCTCGATTTTCTCGGGAGTAGTAGTTTGTTCATCAAACACCTTCATCTCTTTATCGAGGACATATTATTTGTCCTCGTAGAGAAGGGCCATACGATTGTTTCGAATCCAACCGTTAAATTTTTACCCATGAAAGATAGTTCTCCCAATCAAACTCATGAGGGAGAATGAGCTAGAAGGGTTGGAGCCCGAAGCATTGTTTGGGATAGACGTCTGAAAAGGAAAAAAGAACAAGTTAAGATTACATTAAGAATCCTTAATATAACACCCAAATGAAATATTAAGGCTAGGACCCAACACAATATTCTACAATTCGGAAGAGGGATGTCGTAATCCAATTGCAAAATATTTGAAGTGGGTAATGACGATTTACTAATTTCCACCATGAAAAATAAAATTGATTATTAAGTTTAAATGGATTGAAATTCCTAGATTTTTTGAAATTCATTGAACTTTTCAATGGCATGTTTAAATCCCGATTATGCCCTCCAAGTTTGTGACTGGGATACCGAGGATCACAAACAAGGTGTGAGTAACCATGCAAATTGCTTGGTATTCTTGATGTCATGTATCACCTAATTAATGTGCCGGTTAACCACACACGCTTCATTGATCTATGACAAACATCAAGCTACCCTTTGCCACCCTTGTTAGTTCCAAATTAGTGTGCCAATTAACCACACACGCTCCACTAACGACTTGGCGAGGTGCAAATTGCAATTTCATGGAATAGCACAATTTTCACATTTTTCCTAAAGTAACTTAGATTGGGAATTTATAAAAGTTTAGTTACTTTATTATTTCGTTATATTTATTATTAAGAATTTATGTCCAATCCCATTCGGCAAACGACCCTCCACTAGTCAAGGAAGTGGTGGAAGAGAGTGGACACCCATTAAACCACCATTTTATAGGCAATATCCTTATACCCCCTTATAGACCGACTTTGTGAATGAGGCCTACTAACGGTAAGACTGACTTGTGTTACACACACACACACAAATATATATATATATATATATATATATATATATATATATATATATATATATATATGTGTGTGTGTGTATATATAAGTATTAACTTTTAATATTATAATAGTATAAGGGTTGAATTTTAAACTTGTAAAATTCCAAGGTTTGGAATTAAATGTTTCATAGGTGAGACATTACAAATTCCAAAACTTGAGGGCAAGTTTTGTAACTCTTCAAAACTTTTGGTTTCCACAACTTATGAGTTCTAATGTTCATGGTTGAGACTTTTCATATTTCATAACTTTAGGACAAATTATGAAACTCTCTTCAAGAACAATTTAGATCAATTATAACTTATTCAATTATCATTTAATTTGTTATTCATCAAGTTGATCTAATATAACTCATATATCAAGGAAATTCACATCAAATAATACAAATAATCAACTTATTGTCTTAAAATTTCATAATTATCCTTTAATTGGATAAGGATAATCACCACCATATCAGAAAAAACATTTTTAATGATACAAAATAGTTTGTGGTAACGATCTTAATCCAATTATGACAAAAAAACTCAAGAAAACTGCCATCTCATGATCCAACTAATCGAGTCTGGCAATGGACTCATCGAGTTCATCATCTAATTATACCACTCATCGAGTCCAATCATAGAACTCATTGAGTCCAGTAGTCAGAGTCTAGAATTACAATTTTTCTGCTTTGAAAACAATATAACATCATCAATGTAATAGAAAACAATCTTAGGCTTTGATACCAATGTTGGGTTTTGAGCACTATAACAGAACTATGGTGCACATGCAACCCTAGATGCTTTGGATCTATGTTTTATCTAATTATACATGCAATTTCAAATTTCCAAAGCATACATTCTAACTAGCATGCAATTGAAGATATACAACATAAAACCGAGTTAGATGAATACCTCTTGATGTAGCTTGTAGTCCATGTCCTTTAAAAGCTTTAGCACATCAAATATGATGCCTCTAATGTGTCTTAAACACCAAATGAAAGAGGAGGCTTATGATTAGAGGCTAGATAGCACTAAAACCAGTTATAGTTCTTGTCAAGAATGCATAGGGTCGATTTTAAGGGTTAAAGGGATGCTTTTATAGTGTGGGAAAGTCTAGGGTTACATCCATGTAAACCCTAACTCACCATGACCCTTCATATTTCTTAGGCCCTTTGGGTTTAAAACTTCATGGACTATCATATAGGTTTAGCCCAGCCTAATCAACCATGGATCATTTGCTCATACTATAAGTGTTACTGATTTACTTAATCAGTCCCCGTAAATTTAATTAGTCTCTTTTGATCACTAAATTAATTCCAAATCAATTATTGATCAATACTACTTAAATATGGTTTCTCAGTTAATATATTATACGTATAATATATTAATAAATCACAAATAACCTCTTCCTCAAAATTTCATCCTATCAAATTGCTCTAATGAAGGCAACCCAAAGGACCATGCTACTATCAGGTCAAGTACATACCGATTATAGTTATGGGCTTAGATACCTAATCCAATATATGTTCCACGCTTGCTACATTCCACGGGTTGAGCAGGAATGGTTAGCTCAGGAGTTCTTGGAGTTGAGATAGGATGGTGAGATGGTGACGGAGATTGGCCATATGTTCATAGATAGGGTGATGTTTTGCCCGGAGTTGGCTTCTGAGTAGGCTCAGATGACACATTATCTAAGCATGCTCAAGACTAACATCCGTCAGTTTATTACGACCCAATGATGGGATACTTTATTGGAGTTACTGGAGGCTGCTAGGCGGCGGGAGGTTAAGATCGGGTTACAACTGAGAAAGCAGAGGCAGGCCCCGACATAGCCCCAGCCGGCGCCAAAGCAGTCTAATACCGCTGATTCCAGGTCAGGGGTTAGTAGGGCCAAACTTGTGGCAAGTACGGGAAGGGTCACTCGGGGGATGTGTAGATTGAGTAGTGTGTGCCGCAAATGCATCAAGGAGGGGCATTTTGCGAGGGATTATCGCTAGACCACCCCGGTTCAGGATATGAGGATCTTCTACCACTGTCATTAGGTTGGTTACGTGAAGGCCAACTGTCCACAGCTCGTTGCTAGGCCGGCACAGGCTCCAGCGTCGGCTACAGTGAGGATTATAGACGGGAGTCAGGGCAGAGCAGCACCACTAAGGGCTCAGGGACGCGCCTGCTAACTTACAGCAGATGAGCCAGGGCAGCACCAGAAGTGGTTGTTGGTATGTTTCTATCCCTTATCTTACTAATTATATTTGTTTTATGCTTATATGTTTGTACCTGTGATTAGGTATGTTTTTAGTGAACTCCTTACCTGCTTTGGTGTTATTTGACTCGGGGGTGAGTCGGTCATTTATATCTTAGTCATTCAGTAGGGAGTTCGGATTGCCAGTAGGATAATTAGAGTGTCCTTTGTGAGTCTCTATCTCCAACGAACACGAGATTTCTGCTTCTTCCATCTTTCGGGGTTGCGTTTTGGAGATCTTCGGAGAATCTTTCCTGGTAGACTTGATTCCGATTCCCATGGGGGATGTGTGTGTTATTGTGGGAATGGTCTGGCTTATTCACTTCGGCTCCATGATCGATTGCGAGGGTCAGTGAATGGTAGTTTGAACCCCAAGTGGGGGAGAACTGATTTTCTATGGCGAGGGCACCAGATTGCCATCAGGGTTTTGTTCAGCTGCTAGGGCTCGACAGTACATTCAACACGGGTGTGCTAGTTATTTAGCATATGTGGTGGATACGTTGGTCAGGGACCAGATTTTCGTTCCAGGGGTTCAAGTGGTCCGGGAGTTTGCTGACGTGTTTCCGGAGGAGTTACCCGGAGTGCCTCCGGAGAGGCAGGTCGAGTTTAGGATTGACCTAGTGCCAGGTACGGCCCCAATCGCCAATGCGTCATACCAATTGGCACCACCACAGATGCAGGAGTTGTCGTCACAGCTGCAGGAACTGCTGGGCAAGCAGTTCATTCGTCCGAGCAGTTCTCCTTGGGGAGTGTCGATTCTCTTCGTCAGGAAGAAGGATGGTTCACACCGCATGTGGATTGACTACCGGGAGTTGAAAAAGTTGACGGTGAAGAACCGTTATCCACTCCCTAGGATAGATGATATTTTCGATCAGTTGCAGGGAGCATTTTGGTTCTCCAAGATAGACCTATGGTTCAGGTACCATGAGGTCAGCGTTATGGAGGAGGACATGGAGAAGACCGTGTTCCCGAATCGTTATGGACATTACGAGTTTATGGTAATACCATTTGGGCTCACCAACGTGCTGGCGATATTTATAGACCCGATGAATTCGGTCTACAGACCAATGCTCGATCGCTCGGTCATTATGTACTCCATGACCCGAGAGCAACATGAGGAGCATCTTCGAGAGCTATTAGGAGTTCTGAGACGAGAGCGGCAATATACCAAGTTCTCAAAGTGTGAGTTTTGGTTATGAGAGGTTCAGTTCCTTGGAGACCTCGTTAACCACGAGGAGAGTTTGGTCGATCCAGACAAAATCGAGGCGGTTATGCAGTGGGAGGTTTCGAAATCTACCTCGGATATTAGGAGCTTCTTAGGATTGGCAGGGTACTACCGGAGATTCATACATGATTTCTCCAAGATTGTAGTACCCCTCACTCGTCTGACAAGGAAGGGGTTGATTTCCGATGGGGCCCTGAGCAGCAGAGGGCATTTAAGACCCTCAGGCAACGACTTTGCGAGGCTCCAGTCTTGACTCTCCCGGAGGGAGTTGAGGATTTTTTAGTGTTTTGTGATGCATCCATCACAGGACAAGGGGCGGTCCTTATGCAAAGAGGATGGGTGATAGCCTACGCGTCGCGAAAGCTGAAGCCGCACGAGACGAGATACCCTACTTACGATCTGGAGTTGGGAACGGTGGTATTCGCTCTGAAGATTTGGAGAAATTACCTCTATCGGGTCCGTTGTACCATATACACAGACCACTAAGGTTTGAGACACATCATGGATCGGACGAACCTGAACATGAGACAACACAAGTGGCTGGATGTATTCAAGGACTACTACTATGAGATCCTTTACCACCAAGGTAAAGCGAATGTGGTTGCGGACGCTCTGAGCTGCAAGTTAGCTGGATCTTCTACTCCATTGATATGTATGAGCATATCGGTGGATTCTCCACTTGTAAGCTTGATCAGGGAAGCTCAATCTAAGGGTATGTGTCACGAGAATTTGAAGCTTGAGAATATTAGGTGTGAGAGCACCCAGTTTTTGTAGGATAGCCAAGTATTATTGACCCGTTATGGCCGGGTCTGGGTTCCGATGTCTAGTGGGGTCAGAGGGATTGTTCTGGAGGACGCTCACAAGTCTCCCTTCTCTATTCACCCGGGGGCCACCAAGATGTACCGGGATTTGCGTTTGAGCTATTGGTGGCCACGCATTAAGAGAGGGATTGCATGGTTTGTTGAGAGGTGCTTGACGTACTGGATGGTCAAGGTCGAGCATAAGAGGCCACATGGTCAGCCTGCAACCTCCGGAGATTCCCATGTGGAAATGGGAGCAGATCACAATGGATTTTATCACCAAGCTGTCGAGGACGGCAAAGGGCTATGACGCTATTTGGGTCATCGTGGATCGATTGACCAAGAGCCCCCACTTTTTAGCTATACGGGAGAGTTCATCGCCCAAGAAACTGACCGACTTGTATATTCGCAAGATTGTTGCTCGCCATGGGGTGCGATTTTCCATAGTCTTAGACCGCGATGTTCGGTTCACCTCCCGTTTTTGGCAGAAGTTCCACGACAAACTGGGCACGCGGTTGCACTACAGTACAACCTATCATCCGCAAACAGACGACCAGAGTGAGTAGACCATATAAACTCTCCAGCATATGCTGAAAGCCCATGTGATTGACTTCGGTGGGAGCTTGGACTCCAACCTACCCCTTGTAGAGTTCTCTTACAACGAAAACTTTCATTCTAGTATTGCTGCCCCACCATATGAACCCTTGTATGGACAGAGATGTCGCACCCCATTCTGTTGGGGTGAGATCGGTCACAGGGTGATGGGACGGACAATGGTAATCCTGTAGACCGCTCAGATTCGGCAGAAGAGTTATGCTGATAGGCGCCAATCTGATTGGAGTTTTAGGTGGGAGACATGATACTACTGAAGGTCTTACCCTAGAAGGGTGTGATTCGCTTCGGGAAGAGGGGAAATTGGGTCCCCTATACATTGGTCCATTCAGGATTGTTGCCTGGTTTGGCAATGTGGCATATAGACTAGATCTTCAGGAAGAGCTTCATCAGATTCATAGCACTTTCTACTTTTCACAGTTGCGAAAGTGCACATCGGACATGGATACGGTAGTGTTGTAGGATGATATTTAGGTTGACGAGCGCCTGAACTATGTGGAGCAGCCGGTGGCTATTTTTGAGAGGAAGATAAAGGTTCTGCGCAACAAGGAGATACCTCTAGTAAAGGTATAGTGGCGGCATTGGAAGGGATCTGAGTGGACTTTGGATCCAGAGTCTGAGATGCGAGAGCATTACCCGGATCTATTTGCTACATCAGACTTCGAGGACGAAGTCTAGGTCAAGTGGGGGAGAGTTGTAACATCCCGAGATTTTGAAGGTATTTTCGAATCCTATCTTCTATTATTATTTTGTCATTTGTAGTCCCTGGGGTTAGAGGTGTCGACCCATGAGGAGCCTAAGGGCTAAATTTGCAACTTTGAGAACAAGACTAGTACGCTAAGCATACATAAAGTATGTTAAGCATACTAGGCGCACCTTAGTATGCTGGGCGTACTCGTGGCAGATGGAAACCATGTATTGGGAACTTTCTGGACGTCCAAAGTCTTAAGGTTCAAGACTTTATGGTTCTAAGGCATATTTTGTTGATGGATCTGGAGTTTGGACTTAAGTGCTTAAGCCACTAAGCACTTATTAGGGTTTTGGCAAAACCTCATGTATGCCCGGTGTAATTTTTGTATGCCCAACATACTAAGTTAACCACCCTGATGGTGGTCAATGAAAAATAGAAGTACGCCCAGCGTACCAAAAGAGTACGCCCTGCGTATGCCCTCTATTGGGATTTTGACGATTTGGGTTTTGGGATTGGGCTCCTTTTTTAGCCAGTTTGACATGGGCCTTGCTAGGCTTTATGAATAAATGTGTTTTGGGCCATTAATGGTAATAGATATTAAATGAGGTCGATTTGGGAGTTAGGGCTTAATTCGGAAAATTGGACCAATAATGGGCCTTAAGTATATGGACTTCTGGACAGTGGATTTGATAATTAGGCCTTGTTCTAAGTTAGAGAAAAGGAAAAACGGACTATGTGGACCCCTTAGTAAAGATTGATATCCCATGTGTTGACTTAGTAATTGTTATTATTGATAGTTCGGGATTTTCGGTGAGACAGCGATCAGAGACATTTAGTCCACTTCATCACTACTTGTGAGGTGAGTTCTCTTCACTATATCAACAAGGTCTAAGGCACCAATGCCGACCCTTTTCGGATTTGTATCCGGGTTTATTGCATGATATGCTTTATGAATTGTATATTGGTTATATGACGGTTGCTATGTTAGTGATATGTTAGATCGATATCCTGGTTATAGGATTATGCTATGTTAGTGATCTGTTAGATCGATATCCTGGTTATAGGATGGTTCCTATGTCAGTGATCGGTTAGATTGGTATCCTGGTTATAACATGGTTGCCATGTTAGTGATCTATTAGATCTGTATAACTATCTATACATACTAGCCAGTGTATGATATTTATGTGCACATGTTTGTTGGATTGGGGGTTGGGTTGAGGCAGACATGCTTTGTGCTTAGGCTAACATACCTAGGATGAAGGCCCGCGAGGTGGTCCAGACATGCCGATGGCTCGGAGAGCGGTCCAGATAGACTAATGGCCTACGAGGCGGTCCAATTAGGTTGATGGCTCATTATGCATGTTGTTGTTTTTATGATATGGTTACATATGTATGTCATTGGTATTTTGGGGGAACTCACTATGCTTCCGACGTATAGTTGTTGATTTTGTTTCAGGTATTTATGATGATCACGGTAAGGCGAAGGCGTGATCGTACGCCTCCTTATGTTTTATGATTTGATTATAGGAGACTCTTACATTATACTATTTTGAAAACAAGTTTTGTAATATTTATTGGTTTTGAAATGTTTTAAAATTTTAAAATTTGACATGATTTTTATGGATGTTACAACGAAGAAGATGATTGTTATTCCGAACCTAGTGGTCATATCAAATCGAGTCCGACTAAGATGACTATGTTACGTGGTTCAGAGAACCAAGTTCGATGTAACATCCGACTTAAGCCAGAAGATCGAAGTGAAAGATAATCGAAGCAATCGGTACAAGTAGCGCAATCATCGTAAAAGTAAGAAACTAGTAGCTAGAAGTGCTACATACTAGAATGTGATTACATCACATTAGAACATGAAGGAAGGAAACTTCCATTATGGAATTTGACTCTAAAAGACCAAAGTCTAAGCGTTGCATCATATAATGAGAAGTCATTAGAACATGACCCATCGGTCTGTTATGGTAATCAAATGAAAGAACTTATCTTAAGCATGTTAAGAAGAGCGAGAAGGAGTCTCCAATAAGGATTCATTTTGTAACTTGAAGGTTACGATTGCAAGTCCAACATAGAATAAAGAACGGGTGCAAGATTGAGCACCGCCTGCAGTCAAGAAGTCCAAGACTTAGCTACTCATTCGAAGGAACATAAGAAGTTATGGTTATTACCTAGGATGAAGAGAACGTATGGAGTCATTATGCAACCCGTGTTTTGTTAATGATTCTGGTAAGTAATCATCCTAAAGGGGAGATAATTGTAACACCCGTAGATTCGGGTTAGTCAATAATAAGCGATAAAAATGATTTTTTTATTAGCTAGGATAAATAATCTTAACCAAAGTAATAGTTATGGGTCAACAATTGTAACATATTTCACGTAATAAAGAAGAATTGTGTGAATATTATGTGTTTCATGAATATTATAATATAAATAGGAAAAAACAGTTGAATCATCCGTAAATCGTAAAAATAAGTGCGCCAAAACACACACACACACACACACACACACACACACACACATATATATATATATATATATATATATATATATATATATATATATATATATATATATATATATATATATTATTTAGAAAGTAAACATTGTCCCGATCCCGAAAAAATAAATTTCGCCGAAATCCGAATTCATATGAGTTGTATATGATTTTTATAAGATATAAAAGTTAGCCGCACACAACGAATGTATGATGCAAAAAGTTACAAAGAGAATGGTTGACTTTTAGCTAATGTCACCAAAACAAAAACCATAGTACTCCTTAAAATAGAAATTTTGATAAAAAAGAATGCCAAAAACGGAGTGTGTATGAGAGAGTTACGGTTTTAGCAAAATCATTTAATTTTATAAAAATATGGACGAAAAATAAAGTCAAAATTAACCGACGGAGTCTAAACGAAAGTTGTAGATCTCGTCGAGCAACGCGCAGATATAAAGAACGTCAAAACCAATGTTCGTGTGAATGAGTTATATATTATAATAGCATATTTACGTATTTAAAAAAAGAATAAATCATATATAGGTATACATGTATATACATATGTATATATCATTAGAAAGGTATCGACGATGTCATCGTTATAAGACTAGTGTTGAGTACTTCCGACATTAGTTTAGTACAAATATTGTTAAATCTATTTAAAATAGTATTATAAAAGGAGTGCTTAGTCGTTTAAATAACTATAGGCCATTTAAGTAACTTTAGAGGATTGTTTTTGAAAATTCATTTACTATAAATAAAAGGCTCTAGGCTCTTATATTTATTGCACCATTCTCTTGATTCAAGAGTCTTTCTCTTGTTATCTCCCAATCATTTCGGTCCCTCGTGATTCGAATTCTCTTTCTGTAGTTTTAGTATAGTGATGTGAGTGTAGAAGCGCTGCAAGAATCTTTTTAGAAAGATTCAGCGACGAAGTTTTCCCCCTGCAAAGCCCGACTGCTACCTAAAACCCCCTTGTAAGTAAGTTATGTTTACCCTACATTAAGTATAGGTTATGTTTAAATTTATAATCGTTATTATGAACTTATAAACTATATGTATATATATATATATATATATATATATATATATATATATATATATATATATATTATTAAATATAATATGTAAAGTGTTATCATAATATTTTTTAACTACTTGCGGTATGGGGAATTTGGTTTAAAGGGCCGCATAGGATTGTTGGATTTCAGAAGTGTTGTATGCCAAAATGGTAATGCCCTTCAGTGTTTTATGTCTGACCCCTGTCTGTATATAATGGTTGAAAAGCATTGTTTAACATGTATAAAACAAATTTGCTTGTAATTACTCGCAATAAAGATTAGACTAAAATCTAGTGTTAATAATATTGGGTTTCGATGAAGGAAATTATATTATTAAGAAGCGAAGCGCTATCTAAGTTGGAATCGCCGCTTTAACAAGTGAGTGCATAGTTACTTTCATCTTACACATAGATATGAAGTATTTAAAATAAATCAGACGTGCTATGTGTGCATATTATCTATGTTCTTGATGTCTATCCTGGATGAACCAAATATACATGTTTTATTTGATATAAACTATATATGTATTTTATACCCGTAAAAATATTGGGTAAAGATGGGTAGAGGAATGATGAGGGATGAAAGCTACTATCGTTGAACATTGTTCGTTATGGACTTAGTGCCCTGTAGTTGAACATTAGCAGCTGCGCCACAACATGTAGATGTTTTTGAACTACAATGTACTCTAAATATCCTGGCAGCTGCGCCAAAATGATAATATTGGCAGCTGCGCCTATTAGAGAACATCATAATCTTGGCAGTTGCGCCTAAAGGATAAAATCGGCAACTACACCTATTAGAGAAAGTCATAATCCTGGAAGCTGCGCCTAAATGATAATATAGGCAGATGTGCCTAATAGATTACATTAACAACTGTGTTATTGGCAGCGATGGACTCCATGCTTATTCCTTAGGACAACCCTTAGGAATAAATGAGTGAATAATAGATGATTCTTAGGGTAGATCCTTAATAAATAAATGAGATAATAGGGATGGGCAATTAAGTTTATTGTTTGATTATTAAACATAATAATGATATTATTATGGGTTGAAACTCTATGTATTCACTAGGTTTCTCAACCATACCCACTCAGTTTATTTGTATCACAGGTTTCGATACGAAACTACATTACACTGAGAGATTAAAGGAGATGTAGATCACTAGTGTAAATGAATGTAAGGTTTGTTTATTCTTATGTTTCTGTATTGACGATGACCACCCAAAGTCTTAATAAAAAAACAAAATACATTTATTCAGAATTTATCATGTTTTTCTAGGAATAGATTCAGGAATACTATTCTTTAAAAAGGATTCTCTGATTTTCAAATAAGCTTCAATAAAATTGTTTAAATGACTGTGAATTTCGGATGTCACATAGGTATTGCGTATAATCCTTGTAATGATATTTTAACAAAATGGTTCCTATTTACAAGACCAAATGTAATCGGAAGTTGATGCTATACGTAGACAGATATGCTTGAAGGGTTAACTACATTGTACATAGTTGGTTACTTCAAAAATGTAAGACAATATTATATTTTGAAGCAATCAGGATACCTACTCGTACAAAATCATCTAATATTTTGTTGGCGATGGAAAGCTATAGAAACATAATGATTTGTAAGCTTCCTCCCATACCCTATGAAACATGATCACATAATCCTCGATGTGTGAATCATACTCATTTGTTAACTCCTTTGTGATGTGGGGCCGACCATCTTCATGTAAACCGAGACAAGAAGAAATTTTTCGAAAGTCGCAGTTTCCGTCATCTTTTACATTTTATATATATTCGATATATGAATAAAACTTAATTAGAATCCGTGACATGTATATAGGGGAATAATATTTGTGTTGCATGCAGATACTATGTCGGGCTTGGTCATGTTTGTGTGTACTTTTTGATCGAACAAATAGTGACACATATGAAAAACTATTCTTGTAGCGACCTTCACTTGGATGTTTGACATGATTTCTATTCAATATTTTTCCTTCAATGTATGACACCCATGTGTTGATTGATGAACATACGAATCATCAATCATATTTGTAGACGATAAGGCTAGCTCTTTTAGTTTTCTTAGTAAACATAACTTTCTAGGTTTAGATTGTTTCTAAAACATTTTATTAAACATAAGAACTTCTATGTAGTTGATTTCGTTATCTTCAACATTCACCAACGATGACATATCAAGTTTCTTCCAAAAATAAATCATTGCCTCAACTAGTACTGTCTTCTTTCATTTATATAATGTGATTGTTCACATGCACATGGTAAACCATGAATTTTGCACGGTAAACTACCACATTTACATGAAATGAATTCATGGTTTGGTACATCTCTCGAATTGTGCTAATAACATAACAAGATTGTGTAAACAAACCTTTCAAACAATTGTTTGAATAATGGTATGTTTTATACATGCTCTTTTTAACGGACACTTTGATCTCCTTTTATAATATATGTGTAGTGTTGTTTGATTGTTGATAAGATCTCTTTTGGTTTGATATTTAAACGTGTCAATCTGACACCATATTTTATTTTTACTTTTAGAAAGTCGGATTGCTTATGGTTGCCTTTACATATGTGTTACAACTTCATGGTTATGGGTTGGGTTAACCAAACTCAATGTCTAATGGTTATTTGACTTGTAAAATTTTGTCATAAATTCAAATAGACAATTGTTTTTCTTGGTATCAGAGTGTGTATCGGAGATTTTATTGGTATCGTACTTACCACCCCGCTTACATCTAAGTATAAGTTTAGACGTTTAATCATTTTTTGATTGGGATCTTTTAATAGAAATGAAAAGGCCATGAGAGTGTGACAAATTATGCACCCATTCCATCAAGCTTCCATAGAATCGAAGACCCAAAAACATTTTTGTTGACAATCATTTTTCAACTCGACATAATAAAAAAAATAAAGCATAAAAGTTAAAATTCCCCTTATCCATGAAAAATTATGATGTGTGACTACACATCATCTTTAAATGATAATTTATAATGAAAGTGAATGGAAATTTAGAATTTGTGAATGAGGGTTTATAAGAATTATTAAGATTTGATGTATTATTCTAGAAATTATTTAGAGTTGATGTATTATTCTCTGATTTATTAAGAGTTGATGTATTATTCTCTGAACTATTAAGAGCTGTTGTATTATTTTCTAAATTATTAAGAACCGATGTATTACTCCCTGTATAAAATACTATAAAAGTGTATAACTTTAAAAAATCTATAAAGTATATAATTTTTAGAATCATTGTAAATTTATAAAATTTTAAATTGTTATAAATTTATAAATTTTAAGTTGTTATAAATTGGAGAAATGGCAAAAATACCCTACAAAGTTTCTAGGTTGGTCGATTCAGTCCCTAATATTATTTTTTTGGATTTATGAGGGGGCATAAAGTAGGTTACGACCTGCTCTTTTAGTCCCTTTCAACCTCTAATAGCCGGTACACCATGTGACAGTGACCATTTAGACAAAAAAAAACTTATAAAGCCAAGAAATAAGTTCAAGGATCATTCAAACCAAAACTCACAAAATCGACTTCAATTGACACTTTCATCCTCGAAGGGAAATCCAACTCATTAGTGACTATTTTTAGTTGTTATAAAATGGAGAAATGACCAAAAATACCCTACAAAGTTTGTAGGGTTGGTGCTCAATCCTTGAAGTTATTTTCTAGCCTTATGGGGGTATAAAGTAGGTTACGACCTGCTCTTTTAGCCCCTTTCACCCTCTAATAGCCGGTACACCATGTGATAGTAACCATTTAGACCAAAAAAACTCATATTATTCCCTATAAAGCCGAAAAATAAGTTTGGGGACCATTCAAACCAAAACTCACAAAATCGACTTCAATTGACACTTCCACTCTCAATGGGAAAACCAATTCATCAATGACTATTGCTTCCTCCCAGTTCCAATTTCTATGATGGGTGCCGGGATTTGCATCGGGTTAAACAAAACTACCATGTAAAAATGTTGTAGAGCCTTCGTCACCGTTATACTCTTTCTCGAATCAAACACAAGCATCTGTTGCAACAAATCTAAAGCCAAAAGATTCGCCGTTGGGTATAAAGAAGAAAGACAAATCCCTCTTATGAAAAAGCAAAGTTTGTATAAACGTTTGACCTTTTAGATTATCGATGAATCCAATATCTTCTATGTTTTAACCCCAAGGATGTTGATTATCAGTTTCAGATTATTCAAGCACTCTGTTTCGAAAAAGCGGTTTCCGACTAATGACACCTCAATGAATGTCTTGTAGTTGTCGCAACAAATGAGTAGCTCTGATGCTCTCTACTATTGTCTGAAGACGTATTCCGTCTTGAACAATTCAGTACCTTGCCTCACTCTTTCCAACCTAAATTGCATATTTTTTGGTTTGCAGTTTGCGTTCCCAAGGAGATTTTCGGGTTTTAGGTCATGATGGAGCAAATTAGCAGAGTAAAGATACTTTAGACCTTGAAGCAATTGAAAGAATTAATCAACTGATGAACAAGAAGACAATAATTTAATTATGGAAATGAGAATTTAATCATTTATACATGAAACAAGAAGAATTTATAGTGGCCGTTTGATAGAGGTTGTGAAGATTTGATGATATATCAGGAGGAAGCAATACCTACTGGTGAGTTGCTTTTCCCATCAAGGACGGAAGTGTTGATTGAAGTCAATTTCATGAGTTTTTGTTTAAATGACCCCCTAATTTTTTTTTTGCTGTATAGGGGTATAATGTGAGCTTTTTTGGTCTAAATGGTTACTGTCGCATGGTGTACTGACTATTAGAGGTTTTAAGAGACTAAAAGAGTAGGTCGTAACCTAGCTTATACCCCGATAAAGCAAAAAATAACTTTAGGGACTGAATCGACTAAACTTAAAACTTTGTAGGGAATTTGTGTCATTTCCCCTTATAATTTTTTTTATAGAAATGGTTAAAATAAAACTTAAGGGTTAAAAATCAAAATATGGTAAATGGAATAGTTTTTTAGACATGCAAAATCTTTTATAACGCTGGAGGGGTAACTGAATTTTTTGGGGTGGGATAAATGAAGTAATTTTGTGGGGCCTACATAATCTTCAAAAAATAAGGGGGATAAGTGACATATATTTTTATTTTAGGGGTACGATGGGGGTAAGAAAAATACGACCCGTTTATAATATGTATTTTATGTCTACAGTATGACATAGTTCCCTCTTAGGGATCAACATGATATAATGCCAAGTTCTTCTTATACTAAAAAGTTCTAAAAATTACATGAAAAAGTTATACAATCTCCAATTAAATGACTTAGTTTTTGTAACAACCTAATATCCTTAATGGTATAATGTAATGAAATAAACTTAAAGTTTATATGAAATTAGGTTGTTACTATGAGAATGACAATGTACATTAAGTTAATTATGACATGTAAATAAGGAACGAGACACATATGGTTTAAGGGAGTGACATGTTTGGTCAAAGTCGAGAAGTCAACGAAGGTCGACCATAAAATGTGACACATATATTTGAAAGACACGACGTGTCGATATGTCCTAATGTTGGACATCTGCATTAAGGGTGAAACACGTGGCAAGGGCAAAACATTATATGGCATGTAGTGAGATGCATGACAAGCTCTAGTGTATGTGCAAGGGTGCGATGCATCCTTTCTTATGACATGACACATTCTTGTAAGGATCAACCACTATGTAAAGTATTGAAAGGCTCGCTCGGTGATTCTTTTCGAGAAACGAGACCCAGAAGATATATAGACGATTTATAGCTATATAAGGTGAATCTTGATATAGTAAATGAGGGTGTGGATTACACAACGGATTGAGATATCCTCTTACATATTATCTTACATAATTGAATTTACATAAAATAATCATGAAGGGTTGTTAGAACTCGAACTTGGTTTTGGAGTTCATAATATGGTGCTATTATGAACTTAATAGTAAGTCTAATAGGTGAACTCCACGATGGAGTTCTTGGTTTGGTTAATGATGGTTACATATCCTAGTTTATGAGAATGCTGAAAGTGTGAGATTGAGCTAACAACTTAATCAATTAATCCGTTTACCATTCGTATTATCGAGCTTGATTAATTTTATGACAAATAGTTACGAAGTTCAATAAGTGGTCAAGTGAATGATCACCATGGTTAGATATGATAATTATGCTCCTAGTAAACTAAGACAAGTTATATGTAACTTAGTATTTGATTAAATAGGTTTTGAACAAGGAATGAAGAAAATGCACTAGACAGGGAGGATTGTAAGTCAATTGGGAGTTAGTAGCTACTAACTGAAAGGTGTGTCATGTATGTTATGTAATTTGGAATACATGTCAAGTACTTAATGAAATGAGTACTTATTTACTGTACTGATATCTTGTTCCATGGTTGTTAATGATACACAATGTTTATGTAGCTATATTGTTATTATGTGCTAGCATTAGGTGATAATGATAAAATGGAATTAATTTCCCGATGCCTAGGGTCCGCACGGGGACCAGTGAGAACCTGTTGGGATGGTACATCTCATAGCAAAGTAGGGTTCTCCAATCGTATGAATTGTTAGGAAGGGTTTACTTCCGAGCAAGGATGACTTGTTAGGTGTGAGAACCTAGAAAATACGTCATCAACCGTCGTTAATATTTAACGATAAAACACAAAAATTTAGTAAGGACAATCTTGTAACCACCCAATATATTTCAATATATTCAATTTTTTGTTTTTAATTACAACAACCTTTAGGCTCAAAAATAAGTGTATGCAAAGTCGCATCACTTTAAGAGCACGTTATCATTTTTAGATTATATAAGAAACTGTGATCCCAAAAATTTCGCAAAAATTTAACTCAGTATGGGTGAGATATGACTTTTGTAGTAAATAAATATCTACCGTATGTAAGAAATTACAATGATGAAAACTACGAGGAGAATGGTTGATTTTGGAAAAAGTCACCAACATGACAATCGTAAGACTACTCAAAGTAGGATTTATAAGAAGAAGAATGCCAGAAAACATAAGCGAATGAGAGAATTATGATTTTATAAGATCATAACCATAATAAAAACTAGTCGAAAAACAAAAGTTAAAATTAGCCAAAACGACCAAAAGGAAAGTTGTAGAAAATGTTGAGACCTACACTAATATATAAGAGTCATTGAAAATGGAGTTTGTATACAAGATTTACGGAATTTCAAATTCTGATTTTTATAGTCGCGCGTACCCGTGCACAATCTGACACTTGATCCACCTGGATATGGGGTACGGGGTGACATGACACAAGGAGAGGATGACACGTGGCAGCCCACTGTGGCAAACACGTAGTTGCGCGGCGTGCATGCCAAAATGTGCTATAAATAGCAGGCTTCAGCAGTCTCATTTCCACACCACTTAAACAACTCTCTCTCACTGTGTTGATCCACATGCCACTACCCACAAGCGCCTCTCAAAGTTTGGACTTTCAGTTTTCAACCATACATCAATGGTTTTAACATTTGTAGGTGATTTCACGACCCCATTTTCTAAACCTTTCCGAGGGAATACATGGTAAAGTATACATACTACGTAGTTATTCCTAATTATATAAGATTAGTTAGATAAATATGCTCATAACATTAGGATGGTATTATGTCTGGTAGATACTCTGATCAAAGTGTAACATCCCAAGTCCGACTATACCTTGTAACCCTTGGTCTTTTGAGTACTTGTCCATTTTAGTCATTTTTGAGAAAAGGTGGTGAATGAGTACGCGGGCGTACGCGAGTGTACCCTCAGCATACTCATGTACATGCTTTTGACACGGAAGCCAACTAATACGCGGGGCGTACCAGAGGGTACGCTGGGCGTACTAGGCCCAAAGTGAAAACCCTAATTTAGGGTGTCTCCCTATATAAAGGATATGATGGCCTCATTCATGGCCACCATTCTCAGTCAAAAAACCATCTTAAACCCTAAACCTTCGTACTTAGAGCTTGTGAGTGCATTTGAGAGCCTTCGAGTGATTTTGTGTGTTCTTGGAGTAAAGATGAAGCTTTGGAGAAGGAGTGAGATTCCAACCCATTGGATCTGAGCATAGTTTTAGTGGGGACTTAATATAGAGGTATAAAGCTTCAAGATTTCTTACTATTTTGTTTTGTGCATCATAGTAGAGTATTTTAGGGTTTTGTCCCAAAAGTTGTAGACTTTATGAGATATTGAACTCTAGAGACTATGATCAACCCCCTTTGAGTGTATTTAGTGGTGAAGTGTCATAAAAATCCAGTCTTTGACATTGGAATCAGTCCATGCATGAGATATGAGCTTTTTGAGATAAGCGAGTGAATGTTTTGTGTGTTTGTGACCATATCAGCCATGCAAACGCTTAAAGTCACTGACTTTATGGAGTAAGAGTTATTACGGAGTCCAGATCTGTGATATGAGCCAAGGTCTTAACTGATTAAGACCAAACGGGTAGAAATAGTGAAACTGGGACGTACGCTGGGCATAATCCCAGTACACGCAACGTAGGGGTCGAGCATCCCTGATGCCTGCATGGCAACAGAGTATGCCCAGCGTAGAGAGCTGGTACGTGGAGCGTACACTCCGTCGTTGACTTGTTGGTTGACTTTTAGGGTTATGTCAATATATGGACTATTAAGGCCATTGAGGGGTAAAATGGTCTTTTACCCTTCTATAGTTTGTAGAAGGGTTAGTCTAGCTTCTTGAGAGACGTGATTAATTAGGAATAATTGTTATATGTGTTAGGCAGCGGCTAGACCATTGATTTGATTTCGAGATTATCTGATTTCTTGCGAGGTGATTCTTCTCACTATACTTACCATGAGTGGTATCTTGTGTGACAACCGTCAAATTCTAGTCAAGTTAAAGTCAAAAAAAGTCAACAATTCAAACCGGTCAACTCAATTAACCGTTGTATTCTAGGGTTTACGTTATGTACTTACTGTACAACTCACTATTTTAATAAGAAATCATCACTTGGAAGGTTCGTATTTTTAGATTTCTGTAACCCTAATCGGGGTAAGTGAGGTAACAAAATGATAAAACACTATTGCATAACCATCGCGGGTGTATAAGATCCTTAAACATGGCTTAACGGGGTTTACGGACCTTGCATTGTGAAGCCAAACATTCAAAAAGGTCACAAATGAAGCCTCTCCCAATCTCTTTCACTCTATCTCTCTCTATTCAAAATCTCTCCCAAATCTCATCAAAAGTTTCTATAACTTTTTGAAATCATTCGGGTCATCCCGACCCTTAACCGGGTCAAAAATCACTTAAAACGGGGTAATATTGGGTAAAATAGCCTCAAGGAACCGAAACCTCTCTTTATGGGGCGAACCCTCTTAGAGCCAAAGATCCCCTATTGGGACCGAACTTGCTGAGAACCAAAGCCTCAGGACCGAACCTGAAGCCCCATTGAACCAAACTCGAAGCTGCCAATGAACCGAACCCGAACCTTCTCCCTTCGGACCGAACCTCCTTTCGCCTTCTGTCTATTTCACCTCCATGCACTCTCGGTCCATTTCAGTCCTAGCCACACAACCAAAGTTTGGTCCCACCCTCTAAGGACCGAACCCTCGCACCTTCGGCCCCCCATGCAAGAAGCCTCGCAGATTCAACCTTTCTTCTCGGTTTTCGACTACGACTTCATTTTAGGCCTGTTTTCCATTATTTTTGTGTGGGATTTTCACCCAAAATCATGTTTTGACATATAAAACCCCATACTTCATGTATAATCACGTTTTTGAGTGCAATCATTGTCCAAGATTAGTGGGTGAGATACTTAAGGTGGAGTGTTGACTTTGCTTTAGTGTATGACAGAAGCAACCACCCCATGCCCACTCTATGACCCACCCTTGTCCTTCCACCATACCTAGTCATTCCATAGTACTTTTCCCACCATTTTCCAGCCACACACTTGGTCAAGGGCTGGAAAACCTTCCTCTCTCCTCACATTTCTCTCATTTTTCCTCCAAAAGACAAACACCTTTCTCTTTCAATTCTCTCTCTAAATTTCGAGATTCAAGGCCATTATCCAAGCTTTTCTTCTACTTTTCGTAAGTATTATCATCCTACACATGATTATTTCACTTCCTTCTACCTAAAACATAGATTACTTACACAAATTCCATCACATTTGTGTTAGATCTTCGAACCTTCAAGGCATCTTCTAAGTGTTCTTGAGTTGAACACTTCTTTTCTTCAATATCCATCCACTAAGAACACACAAGGTGAGTTCATACCCCTATATTTTCACATTTTTCCTAAGTTTTAAGGGGGGGGGGGGGGGGGAATACAAGTTAAAACACCAAGAACACAACTAAACTCATCTAACAGCTTTCATCAGAAAAGTGTAACTCCATTCACGGACTGTTTTGGTCAACTTAAGCATTTTAGTTTTCAAACTGTATTAGTTGCAAATGGTTCAGGTTCATTCCTTTAAAATGACTACTTGCACATCTCCATACGATTTTTCTACAATTTATGGTGATTTTTGCAAAACTGTCTATCATTCCAAGAACAAATCCAGACCAGTCTATGAACAAATCCAGACCAGTCTGTGATGATTTTTCTATAAATCTTCTAAGAACAGGAATAGAAATGTTAACACTAGAAAAAGGTTATCAACTTTATTCACACCTTGTAACTTGTTGAGCAAGGTGTGTATCATTATGTGAATATATGTTTTTACATTATATGTCATTTCTTCTTGGTGTATTGACATACATCAGAAAACAAATGGATTTTTACCTTCATAAGTATGGTAATTAATTAATTGTTATAAACAAAGTTTACATCCATTGTATACAAACATTTAATAAACTATGTAGTATAGTTTATGTTGCTTTTACATTATAAACATTTATGGTAAACTATAATAGGTATAGTTTATGTTTCATGTACATTTCAAACTCATTACCTAGGGTTTTCAGTTCAGGTAAATCTATTAATGAATAAATTTGTCAGACATTCGCTTCGCGTTACATCCAAGTAACGAAATCAAAAGTCCTGTAAATTGTAACCAGAGTCTCTTGTAGGGAGAATGTGATAGTTGTGTATAGGTCTATATTGGGTCTAACAAACCCACACCTGAGCTGCACGCAATAGCTAGACTAGCAGGTCTTGGGTGACAAGTGTCATTTAACTTGCGACGCCTGAAGAACGTCGTATTACGAGGCCATCTGAGTCATAGTATGGTTATAATAACTCACATGGGGCATTAACAAAACATAAGTTTTACGGGTTTTACATCTAAATTTCACGAGTTTATGTCGATTTAAACTTACATAAATTTCTTTAAGTATGGTAAAATACTTGTACACTTCGGTCTTGACTTTTAAGACTACAATGCATTACATAAGAAAATATGGGGTCTTTCTTGAACAAACATCACTTTTACAAGAAAAGGATTTTAGCATCACCTCAAAAGCTTATGAACTCACCAACTTAATTGTTGACACTCTTTCAAAACTACTTGTAATCTCAGGAAATCAATAAACAGGTAACCAAGTGCTTTTGAGGATGGGACGTAAGGCGTCAAACATTTCATTTTTATGAACATAATGTAATTGATTTGGAAACTTGTAAACTCATACTATGGTGTAACTTTTTCAATTATATTTATGTTGGTTGTTTTTACTTTGATCACTATTGCAATTGTTGTTATGATACTATACATGAAGTCCTCCACCCCCAGACGTTTCCGCCATCCTTTGTTTGGGGTGTGACATCTTGTATGGCCATGATGTCTTATGTGCTTGCCTGTGTATTGTGATATTCTGCATTATGTCATTGTGATTTATGTTGAGTATTATTGTTATGAGTTTATTGAGTTAGGAGATATGTTTTGGAGGATCCTGGATTTGTGATAAATAATTTTTGAAATAAGTGTTGATGTTTGATACTTGAGATTTTTGAGAAATGTGACATATGTTTATTTGTGTTTGAAAATGAAAATTTTGGTTAGAAAATTTACGGTGTTACAAGTTGGTATCAGAGCCTTGGTTTGAGGAATTCGGATACACCTCCAGGTGTGTTTGGACTCAAACTGAGGATTTGAGAAAAAATTTCAAAAGAAATGAATTTTATAAAACGAGAAAAGTTTTAAGAGAAAACGGGTTGGAGCAGTGTGTACAATTAGCCAGAGCCTGAACGGTGATTTTCCAAAATACCCTTACTTTCTCGTTATGAGATATTTTTGAGATATTGTATTAAAAATGCATATTAGAGAATAGGCTATGTATTTTGTATTTTAGGGCTAGAGTTGCCTGATTTGTTATGAGTCGAGAGATAATGTAGGAAGGGATATCTAGATGAGCGTATGAATAGTCTACTGAGAGAGTAGTCTGATATTATGAGAGATAGAGTACTTGTGAATTAGAATCCTAGGAGGAGGACTTGGGATGACTATGGGTTGGTATGGAAGGTAGTATTGGGCCCGTACTACTGGAAGCACTGGATTTGTAGGTAGTCCAAGTAAGAATCCTTAGGACGCTAAGGAACAAGTAGGGATAAGTAGTCAAGTGTGAGTATGTTCGAGCGAGTCTCTGATGATTTTGTGTTGTGTTATAGAGATATCATGGTGGGTACACACCACACCCCAGAGAGCAGTGGAGTTAGAGATTATGAGATTCGCAGGATAATTCATGACGAGGTGGCCACAGCCATATGAGAGGCTATTCCGGAGATGTTTGGGTCTATTAAGACCACTTTGATCGAGACGTTTGACGAGCGATATGCTGCAGTTACTAAGGCGACTGGTGTTGTAGCCACCGCAGCTGTCGCTGCTGCTAGGCCACAGGGAGGTGACTCGTTACTGTACCGGGAGTTCAGCAACACGAAGCCACCAGATTTTGATGGTACATAGGATCTGATTGTTGCGATGAGATGGATCTCTAATATCGAGGGTTGTTTATACACTTGTTCATGCCCATAACATTTGAGGGTACGGTTCGCGCTGAACCAGCTTCGCTTGGGAGCGGAGGACTGGTGGAAGTTTGCGAAGGCCAGTTTTACTCCTACAAAGCACACTGTAGTGACATGGGAGGGGGTTACTGAGCTTTTCTGAGATTAGTATGCTCCCCTGGAGGAGAGGGAATGGTTGGCCCAGGAGTTTCTATCTCTCAAGCAGAAGACAGAGACGATGAATCAGATTACAAGGATGTTTCACGAGAGGGCGTTGTTCTGCCCTGAGCATGTGTTAACTGAGCAGGCGCACATGAGCTGGTATTTGAGCATTCTGAGGAGGGATATTCGAGATTTTGTGGTGAACTCTTCTTATCGGACATTTGTTGAGCTTCAGGAAAATGCCAGGAAGAGGGAGATCGAGCTGGACACTCAGGCTAGGGAAGAGGCGGAGTCTCAAGGGAGAGACCATAGGCCAGCACAGTCGCAACCGACAGCGAAGCGGGCTAAGCCTGCTGATACGAGGACTGGGGGCCAGAAGGGTCGCACTTGTGGAAAGTGCGACAAGAGTCACGAGTGATCGTGCTGAGTGGGGATTTACTACAAATGTGGCAAGGAAGGGCATATGGCGAAGGATTTCCCCATGGGGTTTGCGGTTTGCTTCCACTGCAACCAGATCGGCCACCGGAAGGCCAATGCCCCCAGCTTCTTCAGGGATCAGCACAGGGATCTGCACCTGCTTCTTTGCATGCTACTGATAGTCGGCCGGTGAAGGCCAAGGTTCTGACGGCTCGTGGGAGAGATTTTTAGCTGAAAATGGAGGAGGTCCGCGCAACACCTGATGTTGTGGCTGGTACGTATTTCCTTATTTATTTTGAGATTTATTGTGCTTATTTTGTGCTATATTTAGGTACATTTCTTGTGAGTTCTGTACCTGCTTTATTGTTATTTGACTTGGGTGCGAGTCGATCCTTCGTGTCTTTAGATTTTAGTCGTCACATCAGTATCCGACGTGAGGCGTTGAGTCGACCTTTGAGGGTTTCTATAGCTGACAAGCATGCAATTTTTGTTACTGATGTGTTTCGAGGATGTGTGCTGGAGATTTTTGGTGTCGAGTTTCCAATTGATTTGGTACAAATTTCGATGGGTGATGTCTGTGTCATCATGGGCATGGATTGATTGAGTCGTTTTGGCGTAGTGATCGACTGCAAGCGTCAGTTGGTGACTATACGAGACCCCCGTTGGGGAGTGATTACAGTGTATGGCGTGGGTACCAGATTTGGGTCAGCCTTATACTCTGCTGCCAGGGCGAGGCAAAGTTTATAGCAGGGTTGTACGGGCTTCTTGGCGTACGTGATGGATACACGGATTGTTTCAGAGAGTCCGAGTTCTATCTCTAAGGTTTCGATAGTATGCGAGTTCTCGGATATGTTTCCAAAGGAGTTACCAGGTGTGCCTCCCAAGAGGCAGGTGGAGTTCCGGATTGATTTAGTTCCGGGCACAAAGCCTATTTCCAAGGCACCTTATTGCATTGCTCCACCATAGATGCAGGAGTTATCCTCACAACTCCAGGAGCTACTGGGGAAGGGATTTATCAGATAGAGTAGCTCGTCGTGGGGAGCGCCGCTCCTTTTTGTCAAGAAAAGGATGGTTCATAGATTATTGGGAGTTGAACAAGCTGACGGTCAAGAAGCGTTATCCACTTCCGAGGATCGACGATTTATTCGATCAGTTGAAGGGGGCATCTTGGTTTTCCAGGATTCATTTGAGATCTGGATATCACCAGATGAGAGTATGCGAGGAGGATATTCAGAAGACGGCCTTTAGAACTCATTATGGGCATTACAAGTTTGTGGTGATGCCTTTCGAGCTCACCAACGCACCGGCAACGATCATGAATCTCATGAACTGGGTGTGTAGGCCTATGTTGGACCGGTTGGTGATCGTGTTCATCAATGACATCTTAGTGTATTTGAGGTCCAGAGAGCAGCATGATGAGTATCTGCGAGAGGTTCTTGGGGTATTGAGGTCAGAGAGGCTGTATGCCGAATTCTCCAAGTCTGATTTTTGGCTACAAGAGGTCCAGTTCCTGGGACATCTCATTAATTAGAATGGGATATTGGTCGATCCGACCAAGATTGAGGAAATTATGCGATGGGAGGAGCCGAGATCCCCATACGAGATCAGGAGTTTTTTGGGATTGGCTGGCTACTATCGGAGATTTATCAAATATTTCTCAAAGATTGCGGTTCCTCTCACCAGATTGACCCGGAAGGTCATTACTTTTTTTTGGGGCCAGAGCAGCAGGCATCATTCGAGACTCTTCACCAGAGATTGTGTGAAGCTCCGGTGTTAGCCCTTCCCGAGGGAGTGGAGGACTTTGTAGTTTATTGTGATGTGACTATTTCAGGGATGGGTGCAGTGTTGATGTAGAGGGGTCACATGATAGCATATGCGTTGAGGCAGCTGAAGCCTCATGAGACGAGGTATCCCACCCATGATTTAGAGTTAGGGGCAGTGATGTTCGCCCTCAATATTTTGTGCCACTATCTCTATGGTGTATGGTGTACCATATACACGGACCATAAGAGCCTGAAATACCTGATGGATCAGCCCAACCTGAATATGAGACGGAGGAGATGCTTAGATGTAGTGAAGGACTACGATTGTGAGATCTTATATCACACAGGCAAGGCTAATGTGGTAGCCGATTCCTTGAGTCGCACAGCCTAGAGCGCTCTGATCTGGGATGTGTGTATGAGGATGACAGTGATGACTCCAGTCTTAGATACCATCCGAGAGGCTCAAGTCGAGGTTGTGAGACCGAAGAACCACAAGAGAGAGCGTGTGATTGGGCAGGTTTCCGAGTTTGTGACAGACAGTCGTGGGCTTTTGACTTACCTGTTGGATTAGTGTCTAAGTCCATAACTATAATTGGTATATACTTGACCCGACTCGGCATGGTCCATTTGGGTTGCACGGCATCGGAACATTTGGATAGACCGTTTGTGAGAAGAGGACATCTGTGACATATTAATATATTATAAGTTCTAATATATTAATATGAAATCGTGTTATTTAATTAGTATTGATCAAGAATTAATTTGGACTTAATTTAGTGATCAAAAGAGACTAAATAAATATATGGGGATTGATTGTGTAAATCGTTAATTCTTATATATGTGGGCTTATGATCCAAGATTCCTTATGTTGGGTTTAACCCATGTGGTGACCCATGGATACTCCATGGAGGTTAAAACCCATGGAGCATAAGGAATGGGTAAAGTCATGAGTTAGATGGTGTAACCCTAATAGCCACACTATATAAAGACCCCTTTAGCTCAAAAAATTGCACTAGTGATACATATGTGACGACTAGCCGATTTGAGCATGAGTGTCTTCTTCTCATGGTTATTCCATGTGTTGGTGATGTTGTGTGAACCATTTGAGGTTTCATACTTGGGGCACTAGGCTCTCGATCTTCATGGAGTCAAGTCACATCATGAGGTATGTATTCTATCCATTTTATTACCCTAGTATCTAAGCAATTGTATGCTAGTTAGGGTAATACCTTGGAATATTCATATTTGCATGTATAATAGAGAAAACATAGATCCAAGGTATTTAGCATTGCATGTACACCATATGAGTGTCAGAATGCTTAAAACCCAACAGTGGTATAAAAGCCTAGGCTTTTTTTCTTTTTATACTTGCAAAATCTGCATAAAAATCAAAGTTTTTTACTGTCTGGACAACGGACTCGGCGAGTCCATCAGGTGACTCGAAGAGTCCATGCCTTAAAAGTGTTAAAAACGATCTAACTCGTCGAGGTGGTTCATGCACTCGACGAGTTGCACCCCCAGACAGTATATCTTCGACTGTTTTGGCTGGAAATGGACTAGGAGCATTACCCGAAGCTGTTTTTCAACTTATAAACCTGTTTTTGATGTGGTAATGTTCATGCTAATCCAATTCCATAGATAATTGTCAATAGATTCATGTTTTGTATTAGTTTAAGGTTTAGACTAGTTACATGAGAAGGTTTGATTTGAATTATCTTGTTCTTATAAGTTGCTTAGATTAATAGGAAACTTATGTGAAATTGTTGTTTTCAATCCAAATTAATCTAAGAGTTGGTTCTAAAATGTGTTTTTGTAACTTGTCCTCAAGTTATATGAAAAGTCACAGTTAAGATCCATAAAACTCATAAAGATTTCCGTAAGTTATGAATAAGGAAGAGTCACATTCTTTTATTAGTTTAAAGTCTTACATAAGTTGTCCTCATGTTATGGAACTTGAAGATTTTTTGGATTAAAACTACTTTAAACACATAAGTTATGGAATTGAATAGTTTTGAATAGTTTCAAAACTTTCCCTCAAGTTTTGGAATTTGAAAAGTTTTCCCTTATGAATACTTTAATTCCAAGTTAAGCCCTTAGAATTTTAAAAGTTAAAATTCAACCCTTATACTTTATAATATTATAATTTAATAATATATATATATATATATATATATATATATGTATGTATGTATAAGAGCAAGTCGTCTTACCATTAGTAGGCCCCATTCACGAAGTCGGTCTATAAGGGGGTATATGGTTACTGCTTATAAAATGGCAGTTTAATGGGTGTCCACTCTCACCCACCACTTCCTTGACTGGTGGAGGGTCGTTAACCGAACAGGTAGGACAAGGACTATAGTTCTCCCTTAATTAAAAGTATTAATGATAAATATCAAGTAACTAAATGTTTTATAATTCTCAATCTTAGTTACTTTAGGAAAATGTGAACAAGGTGCTAATCCATGAGATTACACTTTGCACTTTTTTTAAGTCGGTTAGTGGAGCGTGTGTGGTTAACCGGCACACTAGCTTAATTTAACAAGTTAGGCAAAGGGTAACTTAATGTTTATCATAGTATCGGTCGAGCGCGTGTGGTTAACCGGCACATCGATTAACGGGTAAATATTAAGGGTACTAAGTAATTTGCATGGTTACTTCACACCTTGTTTTGTGATCCTCGGCATCCCAGTCACAAAACATGAAGGACACACTCACGATTGAAACATGCCATTGAACAGTTCAATGAATCTCAAAAGATCTAGGAGTTTCAAATCCAAGTAAAACCCAATTAAATTATTTCGTTCTTCATGGTGGAAATTAGTGAATCGTCATTCGCCTACCTTCAAATATTCTATAGCTTGGATTACGACATCCCTCTTCCAAGTTATAAAATATTGTGTTGGGTCCTAGCCTTAATATTTGATATTGGGTGTTATATTAAGCATTTTAGATAAACTATCTAGAATATGTCCTAAAAGATGTCTAGTTCAGACATCTATGATCTTCCCAAATCTCTTGGAACTTCACTTCCTCCACCTCCCCAATTAATTCTCCCTAACCCACAATTTCAAGGCCACTCTAGCCCTATTGGAAAGCAAGGTCTATGTGTGCTCACATCTTGGAGATGAAGTCACATATTGACAAGCCGGGAGAGTTGGGTGTCAAAGTCTTAATAAAGTTGGATGTTCAATCAATTTCTAAGTCACATAGTAAGTTACCTTTGGGACTACTATGAAATAGACTATGACATGACCCTTAATGATCTTATCTATTTGCTTGGTACTGCTGAATCAACAATGATTTGGAGCTTTAGTAAAGAACATTCGATTAGGAGATCAATTTGTTGGATTAATGACTAAGTCCATAACTATAATTGGTAAGACTTGACCCGACCCGACATGGTTCATTTGGGTTGCATACCATCATGCACTTGGATGAGAGAAATAAGACACTTATGGTTATTAATATATTATAAGTTCTAGTATATTAATAATAAGAATAATGAGATTATTTAATTAGTATTGATCAAGAATTAATCTAGGATTAATTAAGTGATCAAAAGAAGACTAATTAAATATATGGGTTGATTGTGTAAATCATCCATACTTGTATAGTGGGCTATTGCTCCATGGATAATCAAGTTGGGCTAAAACCCATAGGATGGTCCATGGATGCTCCATGGTGTATTTCTACCCATGGATCCAAGGAAATGGAAAGTCATGACAATTAGGGTTTACCCTAATTGTAACACTATATAAAGATATTATTCTTGACAAAATCGGCACTAGTAGGGTTCTAGAGAGGGCTAGCCGATTTCATGAGTTGTAAGAATTCTCTCAAGTTATTCCAAGTGTTTTGATGATTGTGATTCCATTTGAGGTGTCACACTTGGGGCACTAGGCACTCAAGCTTCATGAAGACTTTCTACACCAAAGAGGTATGTATTCTATCTTGCTATAGTCATTGTTTTGTATGCTAGATTAGGATAATACCTTGGAAGTTCTTATTTGCATGTATAATAGAGAAAACATAGATCCAAGGTATTTAGGGTTGCATGTACACTTAGGAAGTGTTAGAATGCTCAAAACCCAACAGTGGTATCAGAGCCTAGGCTTGTTTTCTTGTTATACCTGCAATAGAAGCTGAAAAAACGAATCTGGTGCTGTCTGGCCATCAGACTCGGCGAGTCCATCAGGAGACTCGACGAGTCCATGCCTTAAAAGTGATCAATTCGATCCAACTCGCCGAGTTTGTTCATGCACTCGACGAGTTGGACCCCCAGACAGCATATTTTCGAGTTTTTTGGCTAGAAATGGACTAGGAACATTACCCTAAGTTGGTTTTGATCTTATAAACTTGTTTTTGATGTGGTAATGTTCATTCTAATCCATTTTCAAAGATAATTGTCAATAGATTCATGTTTTGTATTAGTTTAAGGTTTAGACTAATTACATGAAAAAGTTTGATTTGAATTATCTTGTTCTTATGAGTTGCTTAGATTAATAGAAATGTTGAGTGAAATAGTTGTTTTCAATCCATTTTAATCTAAGAGTTGAGTATAAAATGTGTTTGTGTAACTTGTCCTCAAGTTACATGAAGAGTCACATTAAAGACTCATAAAATTCATAAGAGTTGGCAATGGTTACAAAATGAAGAGTCTTGTGTCATTGAATAACTTTTTATGACTCCATAACTTGTCCTCAAGTTATGGAAGTTCAAGAGTCACTTCATTAAAGAAAAAATATGTAACCATAATTAAATCCATAAGTTATAAAATAAAGAAAAAGTTAGTTCTTTTATTAGTTTAAAGTCTTCCATAACTTGCCCTCAAGTTATGGAACTTGAAGAGTTTTTGGATTAAAACTACTTTAAACACATAAGTTATGGAATTAATTAGTTTTGAATAGTTTCAAAACTTGCCCTCAAGTTTTGGAATTTGAAAACTTTTCAAGTATGAATACTTTAATTCCAAGTTAGCCCTTAGAATTTTAAAAGTTGAAATTCAACCCTTATACTTTATAATATTATAAGTTAATAATATATATATGTATAAGAGTAAAGTCAGTCTTACCGCTAGTACGCCTCATTCACGAAGCCGGTCTATAAGGTGGGTATAAGGTTTTTGCCTATAAAATGGCAACTTAATGGGTGTCCACTCTCACCCACCGCTTGCTTGACTGGTGGAGGGTCGTTAGCCGAACGGGTTTGACAGGACTAGAATTCTCCCTTCATTAAAAGTATTTAATGATAATACTAAGTAACTAAACTCTTAATAATACCCAATCTTAGTTACTTAGGAAAAATGTGAATAAGGTGCTAACCCATGAAATTACACTTTACACTTTGTCTAAGTCGTTAGTGGAGCGTGTGTGGTTAACCGGCACACTAACTTGGACTTAACAAGGTAGGTAAAGGGTGACTTAATATTTATCATAGTATCGATGGAGCGTGTGTGGTTAAGCGGCACATCGATTGAGGGGTAATTTATTAAGGGTACCAAGTGATTTGCATGGTTACTTCACACCTTGTTTTGTGATCCTCGGCATCCCAGTCACAAAACCTGAAGGGCACACTCGAGATTGAAACATGCCATTGAACAGTTCAATGAATCTCAAAGATCTAGGAGTTTCAAAACCAATTAAAACCTAATAATTCATTTCGTTTATCTTGGTGGAAATTGGTGAATCGTCATTCACCTACCTTCAAATATTTTATAGCTTGGATTACGGCATACCTCTTCTAAGTTATAAAATAGTTTGTTGGGTCCTAGCCTTAATATTTCATATTGGGTGTCATACTAAGGACTTAAGATCAACTATCTTGAATATCTCCCAAAAGATGTCTGGTTTAGACACTTATGATCTTCCCAAATCTCTTGAAACAAGGTTTCCTAATGAAGATGATGTCCCATGGATATCATACTTCTTTCTCCTCCTCCAATTATTCTCCCTAACCCACAAGTTCTTGAAAAGTTTAAGGTCACTCAAGCCCTATTGGCAAGGCAAGGTCTAGGTGTGAGCACATCTTGGAGATGTAGTCACATATTGACAAGCCGGGAGAGTTGGGTGTCAAAGTCTTGAGAAAGTTGGTGGTTCAATCACTTTCTAAGTCACATAGTGAGTTCCTTTGGGACACCTATGAAACAGACTATGACAAGACCCTTAATGATCTTATCTATTTGTTAAGATCAACTTCCTTAAAACTTGATGGACATTGACAATAGTGACACAGGAAATCCAGAAAAGCATTCTCTTCCCAATGGAAAGGGATCGGCCATAGTCAACTCGGTTGACCAAATGGTAAAGAGAAAAGCTAAGTCTGTGATATTCTCGTGTACCATTATCAAAGGATCCATATGTTTATATTGCCAAAGAAAGGGGCATTGGTTACGAAGCTGCCAAATTTACCTAAGGATGTTAAAGTCAATAAGTTTGACTCTACTTCAGGTAAATTCCACTATCTAACTCTGTTAAGTTTCTATTCTGAGATTCTTGATACATGATGTGACTGGGTCACATGGTGATGTTTTAAGAATGAAAGAAAGGTGAAGAAACTTAAAGAAAGAATATGCTGAATCTGATCGCATAGATGGATTTCTATCGCGTAGTTTGAAAAATCGGATTCTTGAGCTACTTCTTAGGAGTTATGAGATATTGCTTAAGGAATAGATAACAACAAGTTTTCATATGCATTGTAAGGATAAGTTTTTCCGCAAAGTTTTAAAATAAAAGGAAAATTTTTGATTTTATTTATTTTAAAATATCCTTACAATGGCTTTTGAGGAAAAATTGTTTCTTATATGATTCCATTAAGAGCAAGAGTGGAAATATGAAATTGATTCTTTCATTTGTGGTAATGTCTAAATTTACCAAATAAGGAAAGATTCTTATCACCCAAGTTTCAATTGGACCGGAACTTGGAATCATGCAAGTTGTATAGCATGATGAATGAGAACTTTCAAGTTTTGGAAAAATTAAGACTAATTACTTGTTCACATGGATGTGTGAGTCAAGTAAAGGACTAAAGGATCGAGTACACATTCTTGTGCACTGATTAAGTCCACCACAAAAGTTTGATAAGACTATTCGTCATAGTTTACTAAAGCTCAGTAAATATGATTATACTTACAAGCTTAAGTGTAACTCTGAGACATTGGAAAAGGTTCCAATGTAAGGCAGAGCGAATAAGAAGAATCAAATATGGCAGAAGGATAAAAGTTTCTCAAATCTGAAAAGATGGGAGAGTACTTTAGTATCAGTTTTGTGATCATCTTAATGATTAAGAAACCATAGCACAATTAGTTCTCTAAGGAAATCTTAGTGCATTCTTATGATTAAGAAGAGGAACTTGAATTGTTGAAATGGTTAAATCAAGAAGATGAGTCATACTTCGTTCCAATACAAGTCTTAGAGTCATACTCCAAGGTTGTCATTTGAGTGACATGTCTTAAAGAAGGTTTAAAACACTTGTCAAATGTAAGAGTAAAAGTTTTCTACTCTTGTACATTTGAAATTGGTAAGTTGTGATGTTTTGGATAAAACAAAGACCAACTTAGGCCAATTGTGTGAAGTGTTTGTCTTGATTAGAATCCACACTGTCTCTTGGATGTTTGACAAGGGAGTCTTATAGGTCAAGAGGACAGTGGGAGTCATAAAGGTCTTGAAAGTCTCAAGAACTAATCAAGAATAAAACCTGAAGTTCTTCACTAGCACACGACTTGAGGTTTATAACCTATCGTGTTGACATATTATGTGCCCATTCCAGATAAAGTTGACTTTGCATATGAGTTCTTAGAGTTCTCAATGTGTTGCATAACAACTTGGAAGCAATGGCAGGCCCTTGAGCTGCCAAGTGGCAAGAAGTTAAGATTGAGTTCAATCCACATGGTTTTGGAGTTGTCATTATCTTTGTCTTATGATTATGGTTTTGACAAATTCATATGGGTAGGAACTCATACACCAGTAAATCTAAGTGTCATAAGGTTTCTCTCCGATTCATGAAAATGATGGTGAGGAAACACTTTCACTAAGTAGATTTTAGCTAGATAGCAATTGTGATATTTGCATTCTCAAAGTCGTTAGTCGAGCGCGTGTGGTTAACCGGCACACTAACATGGACTTGTGAGAAGTGGCAAAAAGGTCTAACCATTATGATTACGGCATACCTCTTCATAATTGTTTAGACTCACAAGTGTGCTATCTAAGGGAAGGTGTATGATTTTGATACAGCTTTATCAAAACAATCTAGCATCAGAAATCTGAACTTTGGTAAGAAAGTCAATGAAGTATTGATTTCTAGAAGTCCAGCTGATTTCTGAGTACATGTCACAGCTAGTGGGAGCATAAGTGATATGCTAATAATCATCATGTTAGTGGGAGCATGATAATTATGTTAAGTATTGCGAGCTAGCAATGTTAATTATAGAAAACAAAAGTTTCAATTGGGAAAAAGTTGTTTTGCTATAATTAAGGGAGAGGAAATTATGCTTCATCTCAAATCTATAAGCTTAGATCGTGAGGTTTTAATCATTTAGTCAAGGATATATATGAATTTCATGTTGGAATGGCTCAACATAAGGAAATTTTGTATATGGGTCCATTATTTGCGTTCTAAAATTCGATTGTGATTACGGCATCCCTTTTCATAATCTGAATTATGAGAACTTGGCAAATTGAAATGGAAATGTTATAGCAAAAGACTAGTTTAGTCTTTGTGTGAGACATCATGAATCGTGTCCCATATGCTTCGGATATAGGACCGATTACATGTGCTATAATCATCCATTCTAAAATTTTCCAAATGCCTGGGGCATTAAGAAGGGAAAAGGTTTAGAACTGGATATGACTAAAAGGATTAAACAATTGTCAAGGACAATCTAAGGTTTACCAAAGATTGGTTGCTCAAGGACAATTGGAAGTATAGTGATAATTCTGGAAGGACCATATTGACATAATCTGTAAGGAGGCAACTCTTGGTCAGAAGTGATAGTCAAAATGGAATCTGGAAATGTTTCAAAGTTAGAATTTTTCAATCTGTGTAAGATTAAGGAAACTTAATGCAAGAAGGATGTTTCCAAGGAGCTGATCTCCTTTGGAATACTCTGTAATGATTGTTGCCAAGTCTTTATGACTTTGTGCATAATCATTACGAGAGGATCAATGCATATAAGTTTAGAATCTAACAGATTTCAGTAAATGACATGAATTTGGAATTCTTGCATTTGCAGTAAGGATTTGGGAATGTGAAAAGAGAATCATTGAAGTTATGTTCAATTGATCTAGTTCACAAAGTAAAGATCATAGACAAACATAGTATGCATACTTGGTGTATGGCATGACTAGTGGTTAGAAAACATAGTGTGCATGCTTGGAGCATGGGACAACTATTGTTTTAAATTCAAGAATAAAGTTGATAGCTGAAACAGTATACAATGAATAATGTGTAATCATATGGTGATAAATAAAAAGGTGTTTTATTTATGTTCAAAGAGTTGATACCATATTGGATTCAATTATTATTGTGTTTCACTTTGCATGTTTTGACTTCCCGAATAAACTAGGTTATTCTTCCGGAATGACTAAGTTATTCAAACCATCCACAGTCGGTCATATGTTGGAAGTAGATATGAATTAAGACTGTCATGGGTTGGCTTGTAGAGGTCTAAGGTGTTGGACAAGGCTACAACAATCATGAGTGCTCATAAGTTCTGAGTATTGGATTCAACCCGCGCTCATTGGAATCACTTCATGGATTTTATCACGAGTGATCATGAGACGATAATATCTTATATTCTTCAAACCTAGAGATATGAGTTGTTACTATGAGTTGATAGTACATTGATTGCATGAAAATGCATTTGGTAACTCGGTGCTATAAAACGTGCTTTTGTGTATGATTCAACAAGTAGTAGAACAAGCCATATGAGTCGAAGTTTATCCGTTCCTTTTACCTTCGGGATAAAAGTGATATCTGTGGGCCCCTCGATGATTTGATGATGACAAATGGAAGTGCTCGGCCGGGCCAGGACTGATTTGATTTGTTCAATTAGTCAGTCGTCATAAATCGGAAATCGGGAAACAACAAATGGACAGAGAGAATGATTATAATCCATGTCTCAGTCCATATGATATCTAGAATGGAGGAATATATGATCCCTTATCTAATGGACAAGTCACTGACAAAGGTCAGAGTTCATCTACAAGGTCAGAGTTCGACAGAAGCTTTTTGAGAGCTACGATTGCCGGTTGGTTCCTGAAGTCATACGCAATAATAGTTTTAGACTTATCCAAGTGGGAGACTGTTGGATTAATGTCTAAGTCCATAACTATAGTTGGTAAGACTTGACCCAACCCGGCATGGTCCATTTGGGTTGCATACCATCATGCACTTGGATGAGAGAAATAAGACACTTATGGTTATTAATATATTATAAGTTCTAGTATATTAATAATAAGAATAATGAGATTATTTAATTAGTATTGATCAAGAATTAATCTAGGATTAATTAAGTGATCAAAAGAAGACTAATTAAATATATGGGTTGATTGTGTAAATCATCCATACTTGTATAGTGGGCTATTGCTCCATGGATAATCAAGTTGGGCTAAAACCCATAGGATGGTCCATGGATGCTCCATGGTGTATTTCTACCCATGGATCCAAGGAAATGGAAAGTCATGACAATTAGGGTTTACCCTAATTGTAACACTATATAAAGATATTATTCTTGACAAAATCGGCACTAGTAGGGTTCTAGAGAGGGCTAGCCGATTTCATGAGTTGTAAGAATTCTCTCAAGTTATTCCAAGTGTTTTGATGATTGTGATTCCATTTGAGGTGTCACACTTGGGGCACTAGGCACTCAAGCTTCATGAAGACTTTCTACACCAAAGAGGTATGTATTCTATCTTGCTATAGTCATTGTTTTGTATGCTAGATTAGGATAATACCTTGGAAGTTCTTATTTGCATGTATAATAGAGAAAACATAGATCCAAGGTATTTAGGGTTGCATGTACACTTAGGAATTGTTAGAATGCTCAAAACCCAACACAATTTCCCAATGGACATTGACAATGGAAACATTGGATATCTAGAAAAGCCTTCTCTTCCCGATGAAAGGGATTGACCATAATCAACTCGGTTAACCAAATGGTAAAGAGAAAGGCAAATCTACGATAACCCCATTACCATTTACAAAGAGTCCATATGGTTCTACTGCCAAAAGGAAGGGGCATTGATTGCGAAGCTGCCTATTTACCTAAAAGATCATAAGGTTGATCAAGTCAAGAAGTTTGACTCTACTTCAGGTAAAGCCCATTATCTAACTCTGTTAAGTTTCTATTCTGAGATTATTATTACATGATGTGACTGGGTCACATGTTGATGTTTGAAGAATCAAAGGAAAAGTGAAGGAAACTTAAAGAAAGAGTATGTTGCATCTGACTGTGAAGATGGATTTCTATCACTTGATTGAAGATCAGATTCTTGAGATACTCTTAGGAGTTATGATAGATTGCTAGGAAACATGTAATAGCATAGTTTCCATTCAAAGTTGCATTGTAAGGAAAAGTTTTTTTTTCCGCATTTTATAAATAAATAAAAGTTTGTTTTACTTTATTTTATATCTCCTTGCAATGGCATTTATGAAAACATGATGTTTGTATGTTTCTACCAATATTGAAAATATGAATTTGATCCTTTCATTTTGTGGTAGTGTCTAAATTTACCAAATAAGGAAACCTTCTCATCACCCAAGTTTTCAGTTGGATAGAAACTTGGAATCATACAAGTGGTACACTATGATCAATGAGAACTTTCAGCTTTGGAAAATTAATACTAGTTCCTTGTTCACATGTATATGTGAGTCAAGTGAAGGACTCAGGGATCGAGTACACATTCTTGTGCACTGGTCAAGTCCACCACAAAAGATCGATAAGACTATTCATCATGATTTACTAAAGTCTAGTAAATATGGTTATACTTACAGGCTTAAGTATAATTCTAAAGCATTGGAAAAATTTCAATGTATGGAAGGACGGATGAGAAGAATCAAATTAGGCAGAAGGATAAAAGTTTCTCAAATCTGAAAAGATGGGAGAGTACTTTAGTATTAGGGTTTGTGATCATCTTAATGATTTAGAAATCACATCACAATTAGTCCTCTATGGAAATCTTAGTGCATTCGTATGACTAAGAAGGGTAATGCTGAATTGTTGGAATGGTTAAATCAAGAAGATGAGTCGTACTTCATTCCAAAACAAGTCTTAGAGTCATACTCCAAGACTGTAAGTTGAGTGAAATATCTTAAAGAAAGGTTTAAAACACTTGTCAAATGTAAGAGTAAAAGTGTCCTACTCTTGTACATTTGAAATTGGTAAGTTGTGATGTTTTTCATAAAACAAAGACCAACTTAGGCCAATTGTGTGAAATGTTTGTCTTGATAAAGAATCCGCACTATCTCTTGAATATTTGACAAGATAGTCTTTTATGTCAAGAGGAAAGTGGGAGTCTTAAAGATCCTGAAAAGAACTTCAAGATCTAATAAGGAATAAAAACTTATAGTTTAACACTAGCACATAACGTGAGGTTTATAACATATTGTGTTGACATATTTCTATTTATGTGCCCATTTCAGTTAAAGTTGGCTTTGCATTTGAGTTCTTAGAGTTCTCAATTGGTTGCATAACAACTTGGAAGCAATGACAGGCCCTTGAGCTGCCAGGTGGCAAGAAGTTAAGACTGCACAAGTTCAATCCATAAGAGTTTGGATTTGTCAATAACCTTGTCTTGTGATTATGGTGTTGAAAAATTCACATGGATAAGAAGACATACACGATAAAATCTAAGTGTCATAAGGTTTCTCTCCGATTCATGAAAATGATGGTGAGGAAACACTTTCACTAAGTAGATTTTAACTAGATAGCAATTGTGATATTTGCATTCTCAAAGTCGTTAGTGGAGCATGTGCGGTTAACCGGCACACTAACAAGGACTTGTGAGAAATGACAAAGGTCTAAACAATTGAGACTATGATTACGGCATCCCTTTTCATACTTCTGAAATTGTTTAGACACACATGTGGGCTATCTAAGGAAAGGTGTATGATTTTGATAAAGTTTTTATCAAAGCTTCTCGTATCAGAAGTCTGAACTTTGGTAAGAAAGTCAATAAAGTATTGATTTCTAGAAGTCCAGCTAATTTCTCAGTACATGTCAAAGCTAGTGGGAGCATATGTGTTATGCTAAAAATCATCATGTTAGTGGGAGCATGATAATTATTATTAAACAACAATGTTAATTATAGAAAACAAAAGTTTCAATTCGTGAAGTTGTAGGGGTTGAAAATTTGTTTTGCTATAACTAAGGGAGAGGAAATTATACTTCATTTCAATTCTAAAAGGCTTAGACTGAGATTTTAATCATTCTAAAAGGCCTAGATTGAGATTTTAATCATCTTTAGTCAAGAATATATATATATATATATATATATATATATATATATATATATATATATATATATATATATATATATATATATATATATATATATGAATTTTATGTTGGTTTGGCTCAGCATGAGGAAATTCTATATATAGGTCTATTATTTGCATTCCAAAATTCGATTATGATTACGACATCCCTTTTCATAATCTGAATTATGAGAACATGGAAAATAGAAATAGAAATATTATAGAAAAAGACTGGTTTAGTCTTTATGTGAGACATCATGAATCTTGTCCCATATGCTTCAGATATAGGATCGATTACATGTGCTATATTCATCCTTTCTAAAAAATTTCCAAATGCCTACGGCATTAAGAAGGGAAAAGGTCTAGAATTGGATATGCCTAAAAGGATTAAGTAATTGTCGAGGACAATCTAAGGTTTACCAAAGATTGGTTGCTCAGGGACAGTTAGAAGTATAATGTTAATTTTTGGAAGGACCATATTGACATATTCTGAAAAGAGGAAACTCTTGTTCAGAAGTAATAGTCAAAATGGGAATATGGGAAGATGGAAGTTATTCATTAAATCTATGTAAGATTAGGAAACTTAATGCAAGAAGAATGTTCAAAGGCAATGGACTTTGAATATGAGACTTCAGTTCCATGGAGTTGGTCTCCATTGGAATACTTTGTAATGTATGTTGACAAGTATTTGTGACTTTGTGCATAATCATTACAAGAGGACCGATGCATATAAGTTTAGAATCTAACAGATTTAGGTAATTGGCAGGAATTTGGAATTCTTGCATTTGCAGTAAGGAATTGGGAGTGTGAAATAAGAATCATTGGAATTATGTTCAATCGATCTATTTCACAATGTAAAGATCATAGACAAACTTAGTATGCATACTTGGTGTATGGCATGACTAGTGTTTAGAAAAACATAGTGTACATGCTTTGAAAATGGGACAACTATTGGTTTAATTCAAGTATAAAGTTGATAGTTTGAAATAGTATACAATGAATGATGGGTAATCAATATGGTGATAAATAAAAGATGTTTTATTTATATTCATAAGTTCTGAGACCATATTGGATTCAATTATTCTTGTGTTTCACTTTGCATGTTTTGACTTCTAGAATAACTAGGTTGTTCTTCCTGAATGACTAAGTTATTCAAACTATCCACAGTCGGTCATATGTTGGAAGTAGATATGAATCAAGACTGTCGTAGGTTGGCTTCTAGAGGTCTAAGTTGTTGGAAAAAGTGGTGCTACAACACTCACGAGTGCTCATAAGTTTTGAGTATTGGATTCAACCCACGCTCATTGGAATCACTTCATGGATTTTATCATGAGTGATCATGAGACGATAATATCTTATATTCTTCAAACCTAGATATATAAGTTGTTACTATGAGTTGGTTGTACATTGATCGCACGAAAACGTATTGGTAACTCGATGTTATAAAACGTGCCTTTGTGTATGATTCAACAAGTAGTAGAACAAGCCATATGAGTCGAAGTTTATCCATTCCTTTTACATTCGGGATGAAATCAATATTTGTGGGCCCCTCGATGATTTAACGATGATACATGTGAGTGCTTGGCCAAGACAGGACTGATTTGATATGTTGAATTAATCAGTCGTCATAAATCGGAAATCGGGAAACAAGAAATGGACATATAGAATGATTTATAATCCATGTCTCAGTCCATATGATATCTAGAATGGAGTAATATATGATCCGTTATCTAATGGACAAGTCATTGACAAAGGTCAGAGTTCATCGACAAGATCAGAGTTCGACAATGGCTTTTGAGAGCTACGATTTCCAGTTAGGTATTGAAGTCATACTCAATAATTGTTTTAGACTTATCCAAGTGGGAGACTGTTGGATTAGTGTCTAAGTCCATAACTATAGTTGGTATGTACTTGACCAGACTTGGCATGGTCCATTTGGGTTGCATGGCATCGGAACATTTGGATAGACCGTTTGTGAGAAGAGGACATTTGTGACATATTAATAATTTATAAGTTCTAATAAATTAATATGAAATCATGTTATTTAATTAGTATTTATCAAGAATTAATTTGGACTTAATTTAGTGATCAAAAGAGACTAATTAAATATATGGGGATTGATTGTGTAAATCGTTAATTCTTATATATGTGGGCTTATGATCCAAGATTCCATATGTTGGGTTTAACCCAGGTGGTGACCCATGGATACTCCATGGAGGTTAAAACCCATGGAGCATAAGGAATGGGTAAAGTCATGAGTTACATGGTGTAACCCTAATAACCACACTATATAAAGACCCCTTTAGCTCAAGAAATTGCACTAGTGATACATATGTGAGGGCTAGCCGATTTGAGCATGAGTGTCTTCTTCTCATGGTTATTCCATGTGTTGGTGATGTTGTGTGAACCATTTGAGGTGTCACACTTGGCGCACTACGCTCTCGAGCTTCATGGAGTCAAGCCACATCAAGAGGTATGTATTTTATCCGTTTTATTACCCTAGTATCTAAGGAATTGTATGCTAGTTAGGGTAATACCTTGGAATATTCATATTTGCATGTATAATAGAGAAAACATAGATCCAAGGTATTTAGGGTTGCATGTACACCATAGGTGTGTTAGAATGCTCAAAACCCAATAGTTTAGACATGATTAGCCGAAAGGCAAGAGAACAACAAAAAAAGTGGGTGAAAAGCAACCATAAGGTAAGTTTATAGTTTCGAGTAAGGAGACCTATTTTTTGAGAGGTACCTCGAAACCGGAGGATGCTCAAAAGTGGAAGAATGTGGGAATTTTAATTACAATAAATGTAAATATATGAGTGGTAGGTGCTTTAAATGTGGTTTTAATGGCCACAAAGTGGTGGATTGCAAGGACAATGATGTGAAAGAGATTAAATGCTTATCGTTCCATGAGAAGGGGCATTTCGCCAGCAAAAGCCAAACAAGAAAACCAAGATGCTGAATTTTATAACAAGAAAGAGTATCCAATGAAAGTTATGTTGCGTTCATTCCAAATTACTACAAAAGAGGCATGAGAGGCACACGATGTCGTGCCAGGTACTATAGTCGTAAATTCTTTTACTGTGAGTGTGTTATTTAGTTCGGGCGCAAACTAATCGTTTATGTCCCATTAATTTTGAAAGAAAGTAGATACACCTTTAGTACCTTAGGATGAAGGTTTTTTTTATAGTAATAGTTACCAGTTCAACATTGGAATACCAACATATGAGGCTTTGTATGTGAGGAAATGTAGGACATTGTTGTGCTAGCTTGAGGTTGATGAAAAGAAGCTTACTAGCCCATAAATATTAAAGGTCACTAATGAAATGATTGAAATAATTCAAGCTAAGTTGAAAGCAGATCAAGATCAAAAGCGGAGTTATTCTGACATAAAGAAAATACTTTTTTAGATGAACCCTGGTGACTTAGTGATGTTAAAAATATCACCATGGGAGCGAGTCACGTGATTCGATAAAAAAGGCAAATTAAGCCCATGATAGATTCGGTTGTTCAATATATTGCAAAATATCATATCTCAAAACTTTCTACCGGAGTTACCATAAGAACTTAGTGGAACATGAGATATGTACCATGTGTGTTATTTGAAAAGTTATTTTGGAAAGGATGATGATATCATCGCATTAAGTGCTTTGAAATTTGAGTCTCCTAATAAATTGATTTAAGAACAATAATCCATTATTAAATCAAAGACAAATAAGCTTAGAACTAAGGAGATTGAGTTAGTGTTGGTCCAATAGAAGCATTCCTAGGGACCAAACTGTACTTGGGAGATGAAAGACGAAACAATGAAACGTTACCCTCACTTATATTTTTAGAAGAATCCGAGGGGAGAATCTTTTCAAGGGGGAGAACCATAACGGCCATAAATCTTTGATGGTATATTTTAATGAAATAAACTTAATGTAGATATGAAAGTAGTTTATTAGTATGCGAATGACAATGTACTTTAAGTTTAATGTGACACAAACATAAGCACCACGATGCATCTAGGTTAAGGGCGCTACATGTTTGGTCAAAGTTGAGAAATCAATGAAGGTCGACCATTAAACATCACACACACACACACACACACACACACATATATATATATATATATATATATATATATATATATATATATATATATATATATATATATATATATATTTGAACGACGTGACTCATAAAAGTGTCCTAATTTTGTATACATGCAGTAGGAGTGAGACACATGGTGAGGGGGAAATATATATCATGAAGAGAGATGCATATCAAGCTCTAGTGTACATGCAAGGATGCGATGCGTCCTTGCTTATGACATGATACGTTCTCATGAAGAGCAACCACTATATAAAGAGTTTAAAGTCTCATTTGGTGATTTATTTTGGGAAAAAGAGCAAAAGCATAGAAAGAATGTTTATAGCTGGAAAAGGTAAATCATTACTTAGGAAATAAGGGTGCAGATTACTGAATAGATTAAGGTATCCTCTTATACCGTATCTCACATGATTGTATTTACGTAAAATAACTATGAAGGGTTGTTAGGACCCAAACTAGTTAGTGGAGTTCGTAATATGGTGTTTTTATAAACTTAGTAGTAATTCTAATGGATGAATTCCATGATGGAGTTGTTGGTTCTGTTAATGATGGTTACAAACCCAAGTTTATGAATTTGCTAAAAATCTGAGATTGAGCTAGCAACTTAACAAATTAAATCGTCTAGCAGTTGTATTGTGGAGCTTGATTAGTTTGGTGAAAAAAGTTACCAAGTTCAATAAGTGGTCAAGTGAATGATCACTGTGATTAGATATGATAACTAAGGTCCTAGTGAACTGAGACAAGCACTAACGAACTTGGTATATGATTAAATAGGATTTGGTCAAGGAAGGGAGAAAGTGCTCCACAAAGGAAGGATTGAAAGTGATTTGGGAGATAGTAGCTACTAACTGAAATATGAGTCATACATATTCGGTTATTAAGAATAAATGGCATGTACGTAATGTATTAAGTACTTAATGATTAGATTGCTACCTTGTTCCATTGTTGTTTATGTTACATAATGTTTATGATGCTATATTGTTGTTATATGCTAGCATTGTGTGATATGAAATGTTGTGTGATAATGATAAAAGGGAATTGATTTTCGGTTTCCAAGAGTTCTGCATGGGAACTAGTGAGAACTTGCTTGTATGGTACCTACCTTCGTGAAGCAATGGTCTCCAATCATATGACTTGTTAGGAAGGGGTTACTTCTTAGCAAGGATGACTTGTTAGGAAAGGTGTACTTTATAATAAGGGGTTGTCAAGGAGGTTTACTTCTTGGCAACTGGTACGACTTGTTATGAAGATCTTACTTCCTAGCAAGGAGCTGTGTTAGAAAGGGGTTACTTTGTGACAGGGTAGTTGTTAAGAAGTTGCGCATGCGGTACAATCAAGCGAGGCCCTTTTCCTTTGTTAGCAAAATACCTAAAAGCATTTAATCAAAAAATGTAAGTATAAAGCTTAGTGAGTTCCCCAAGGTAACACATACCACAATACACATACAATGCATCCAAACAAATTGCTCGCAACCTATTGTCATTCTGCCATTGAAAATTGATTCACAACCTATCATCATTCATTCACCGATGTTGGGTATCTGGACTCGTAGCTTATCACTATAATGTCATTAACCCATCAAACATAGTCAAATGTTGACTCTTAGCCATTCAACATTCCCTCAATAACTTTAGGTATCTAGCCATTCAATATTCCCTCAATAACTTTACGTATCTAGACTGCAACCTGTTTCGTCATCAACCCCTCAAACATGATACGTACATGCATGATACAATCAAGAAATCAACACACATACAAAAGAATAATCTATTCTAATTGTAAGACATACACTAATAGTACTTCCATCCTATCATACAAATGATATCTACTGTCATACGAAGTATAGTGAGAGAACTTACCTAAATCAGAATGGCTAAAAAATTAGAAAAATACTTTTGTCCTTGAAGGAACCAGTCTCACAAAACACGTAAATAACAATTAGATGTCAAACCTTAGCTTACAGACTAAACACTAAAACTTTGACCAAAAGTCAAACTAGTCAAAAAGTCAACGATCAATGATTAAAGTCAGTAGTAGGCGCATCGTGACCAAGACAAGGCGCTCTACCCCCCCCCCCCCACACACACACATACAACCTGTGGATAAAGTTGAGATTGGTCTAGTCAAACTAGTCAAAAAAATTGAGATTGGTCTTCATTAATCACTTCGAAACTCTCTATAGGTGCATCACAACCTGTGGATAAAGTTTCTAACTTTATCCATTTCCAAGCGCCCAACAAGTCAAATGTCAACCTTAAGTCTAAAAGGTCCAAAAATGATAAGATCTCTCTTGGATTAAGCAAAAAGAGCGTAACCATGCATTATTTTCTTCAATGACAGATCAAAGTGTAATAAGAATCAAAGATAGATCTTTGGAGTTTTTCAAACTCTAAGAGTGTTAAGAGGATGGGACCAAAAGTGACAAAATCTCAACAAAAACCTAGATCTAAGCCACAACACAACATATAAGGAGCTTTATAACTTATAATTCTCTAGAATGTGCAGAAATAGTTGGATCTACCCTAGATCTAATCTTTCTTGCACCAAAATGGACTTTCTTTTCCATTAAACTACACAAAAAATACACTAGAGCTCACGAACTTATGAAACACTAGGTTTTAGTGCCTGTAAATAGGTCCTAAGGCCCTAGAAATTAGGGTTTCTCTACCAGCTAGTGTCACAACTAGAAATTTTGAGGCCTTGTAACTACAACACTTATAACAACTATGAATCAATAACATGAAAGCATGCATGATGCTTATTCTATAACAATAAAACTTCATCAAATACTTCATTCTAGCACTACAAATGGTCAACAAAGAATTGGAAATCTTTGAAATCCCAATTTGAGTCCATTTTGGACTAGGATTTCCTTATTGGGCCTAATGGACTAATAAACTTCCAAATTATCCATCTTGAATCTAGAACTCTAATGGGCCCTAAATGGATCCATATACATGAAACATAATAGTTCAGGCCTTAATGGGTCACAACCAAATTAATTTAGCCCTATTAGGTCAAAAAATTACACTTTGATTTATTTGGGCCCAAACATCGTCCAAAGTGAGTCAATGATATTGGCTAAGCACTCAAGACCCGATCCTTTCACTTTTCCCTCTCCATTCTTGGCCCAAGCCTACAAAGAAGGAGGAGTTGACTTTGTGTGTGCCAACTTATTTTTATTTAATGGTCATCCATGCATACTCTCATATTTCCATGCAACCATCCTTTCACTCATCTCTCTTCTTCTCTCTTTCTTCTCGGCCGAGAGTCTCCCAAACACACACACACACACACACTTCACTCAAAACTCTCTCAAAGAAACTCTCTCCATTCCTCTCCAAAATTTTGAGATCTAGGAAGCTTCCAAAGAGATCATTTCACAAAACTCATCATCTAAGGTAATTTCATGCTTGGATCTATAACCTAGACTCTTTGTTTATCAAAAACCTCGTTCTAATCCATACAAAATCATGATCACCCTCTTAGAAATCATCTAAGTTCGAGATCTTCCAAGGAAGGTTGCTAAAGCCGAGAAATAGCATCAAACTTCTTCTATTCTTCTTCAAAACCGAAACTACAACTCAAGGTAAGCTTCATACCCCTCTTTTTTTGGTTTTCATATTTTTTATGGGGGAGAATACGAGAAAATGTGTAGATCTATATGTATGTGTTGTTATGTGTGATTTTATGCATGTATGTGTGTGATTTTAGGTGCTTTTGTGATAAATATGTAACCAAAAGGGGTGTTAACTCGAGATCTATGACATGAGAAAGGAAACAAACATAATATAAGTTACTTTACACTAAACAAGTCAAGAAAAATAGCTTATAAGGTTATGAGGAACATATTCTAACATAAAACCCACTTTAGGGCTTAAATTGTCAAAAATACAAAACTTGGGGTAAAAACTATCAATTCACGGTTTCTTGAGGGTTAAAAGAGTCAAAACAGTTTCTATAATCATTTTTCTGAATATTAGAATTTTTAAAGGACTTGAAATGCAAAAATTTTGCTTAATGGGCTAAATTTGGGCTTTTCGTCCCAATAAGCCCAAAAATTGCGAAATTTGAAGTTTAAAGGGGTTGAATTGTAACATTCTGCAAAACAGGGGATAAGAAGTGAAATAAAACTATTTCAAAGGTCAAAAATGCTTTTCAATTCCAAAAAGGATAAAAAATGTAAACTTTTTATATTTTAGGCCAAAACTGTAAAAGTTGTGAAATAGGGGGTTCTAACTGAGAAACTCCATTCTGGAAGGGCTAAAGCTGTTTACAAAATAAATTTTGGGTTAAAAATGTCTTTTCAACAACTTTATGATACAAAAGTGTCAAGAAAATGTTTTAAGGACTAAAAATGAAATTCTTTTATATAAAGGACTAGAAGTGTTATTTTTATAAAAGAAAGGTAGTGAAAAGGTCAAAATCATACTTTTAAACAAACTAATTCATTAAGACAAAATACAAGATACCCGACTACCGACAAAATGGAAAACGAATTCACCTTCAATACCAAATATCGTTATAAACGAATTGATTCGATCTCGAATCAATACAAAACAACAATCGTGAAATTAGAACTCTCCAATAGTTATATGACGACTAAAATGAATAAACCTACAAACTTTGGGCTTATGAGTTTCAAATCATGCTTGTTGGGCCTTGCAAGCCCACCAACATGATCTTTGGGCCCAAAGGGATAACGCTTATATGTTATTGGGCCTTCAATGACCCAATATTTTATGAAAGGACTTTCAATAGCTTTTATATGCTAGTGCGCCAAAGTGTCCCATTAGAAAAGCTAGTAAGATCACAGTAATCAAATGCGAGTTGGACCATCGTGTCTTTCGCATCCGCGACAGCCTAAGGTACTTACGATAGTAGTGGGACATAATGCCCCCTTCTCTTCGTTCGCTAAGGCTTACGAGAAATCAAAGAAGATAAAATTAGGATGATATACAATGTGGATTAATGAATATTCATTCACTAAGACAATACAAAAATCAGTAATCACGAATACATTTCAATATCAGAAAACATCGGGTTTTGCGGGGAATTCAATACTGCTCGCTCGAAATCTTATAACTATAATACAAAATACCCTTCATATATATATATATATATATATATATATATATATATATATATATATATGTTTTCGAAATCATTCATGCATCAACTTATGGATCTCACACTTTGATAAATAGAAGTCTTTTCAGAAAATATCGGATTTTCTGGGTTTTTACAAAACTACACAAATCATTTTATCACAACATTGCTTATGAACTCACCAACATTTCATATGTTGACATTTTTCCAAAATAACTTGTATTCTCAGGTAACAAGTAAGCGGAAGAGTATTATGAAGTAATGTTAGATGTTATTTTGTTAAAAACACTCAAACTATTTATGTTATGAATGTGTAATGTTAAAACAATGTACTTGATGTGAACAATTCCAGTTGTAATATATTGATGCATGGTGACGTTTATGTTATGATTCATGTATATTCATTGTGATGATATTCAATTTAAGTCACGGGAGCCCTCGGACGTTTCCATCGTCTGGTTCGGGGGTGTGACAGCTAGGGCACATCGTGCCATCACTTAGGCGCATTGGGCCTGACACCTACCCATGCCCTCCGTGCCCTCTATAAGGTGTGTCACATTTCAAAGCAAACACCACTTTCCAAAACTCAAAATCAAATACTAATCAATTAAAACTTATACTAGGAATCAGGTTTTACAACTCTCACTTACTTGAATTAGATTTCGTCCTCAAAATCTGTTGCTGCAAACAACTTAAGATAGTGCTCGTGCATCCCCTACTCGGGTTCTTAAGTCCAATCGGAACCCTTCCAGTGCTTCCACTATACCTTTACCAACCCAATCATGTTGTTGCGCAAGGTCTTTATCTTCCTATCCAAAAATTCAAGTGCTATCTCCATATAATTGAGGCATTTACAGTGTTGTAAAACTCGCCGTTTTTGTCGGTTACTCGGTCGAGTACTCCCTACTCAGCCCCTTACCAAGGCGAGTTATAGAATCTGAGTACTCCCCAATCGGCCCCTTACTGAAGCGAGCAATGTTGTAAAACTCGTTCAACTCAATGATTAATATGTATCATATACTTAATGATTTGTTATTTAACACATATATGTGATTATTACTACATATATATCTTAAATTTCAGTAATTATTCATGAACTGAGACCATTGTGTGTTTTTTCGTTTTTGTGTATTCACATGTATCTAATTTTGTTATATATTTCAATCAACTTATTGTTTTAACTTATGATTTTGACACATATAATTTCCCTAAAAATATTTCTAAATGAATTACTGAATCCGAGTACTCCCGAGTACTCGTAACGCGGTAGTCGGCTGAATAGGTACCGAGTAGCGAGTTCTAGAACCATGGAGGCTTATCCACCTAAATAACATCCAAAGTTACAACTATAGATTCATCAGCTATAGCATTCCTCAACTATGAAACGTGGAAAGTTTGTCGATCTAGCAGAGCTCCTTGGACAGATCTAAACAGCAGGCAACCTTGCCTATGTGTGATTACCCTAAATGGACCAATATACATGGGGCCTAACTTTCCATGATTTTGGAATTGGATGACACCCTTGAAAGGTTACATATTTAGAAGAAAAACAATCCCCAACCTAAAACTCATGATCTGACCATCATTGATCTACATAGCTCTTTTGTTGACTCTACATAGTCTACAGCCTGCCACATACTTACCAAATAAGCTCGATAATCTTGTGTAGCGCCCATAAATTCGGGATAGATGTTTAGAATATAATAATAATACTTATAAATTTTATCAAACAAAAAAATCCTTGAATAGGATAATTATTCTTTGTACTCGTTGTGAGCTATATAAATACTTATTTATTGTATACACGTCATGTGAATAAATATTATGATATATAATATTTGTAGAAAAATCTTATTATCATTAAACGATAAAAAAAAACATTTATAATTAAAAGATTATTTAGAATAAATAATCTATATGAGACTTGTGGTAATCATTATGACAGTTTCGTGAGTATAAATAACGTCGAACTCTAACTTCGTAAAAGGAAGTTATGATTTTTCGAAGTTTCGTGTTCAACCCGACACAACAATGTGTGTCATAAAAAGTGATATAGAGATCAGTTACTTCTTAGCTAAAGTAATGAAAAGAAGAATCGAAGTACTCGTAAATACGAATCAATTGATTTAAAGAACATCAGTTGCAGAGTTCGTATGAAGAATTTATGATTTATAAAAGAAAACTTATGAGTAAAATAAAGTATAAATTATATATAGAGAGACACACATACACACACACACACACACACACATATATATATATATATATATATATATATATATATATATATATATATATATATATATATATATATATATTGGTAGTCATTAGAAAGGTATCGATGATGCGGTTGATATAACACTAGTATTGGAAATTTTCGATATTATTTTTGTACAAATATCATTAAATCTATTTAAAATAGTACTATTAAGGTTCGTTTAGTCGTTTAAGGGAGCTTTTCAAAAATTCGTTTACTATAAAAAAAAGAGGCTCTAGCCTCTCATATTTCTTGCATCCAGTCTCTTTCAAGAACCTTTATCTTCTTACCCTTGAGTATTTTAGTCTCTCGCACGTTGAGTTCTCTTTCTGTAGTTTTAGTAGTATCGTGAAAGAAGCACTGAAGCGATGGAAGAATCTTTCAGAAGGAAGATTCAATGACGGAGTTCTACCCGCGAAGTTTCTAAGTCTTCGCTGGACGATCTAGTAAGGTGAGTTATACTTACTATGCTTGCCAACTGTAATGTATATTTTTGTCTATCGTCATTGTTATGAACCAATAAATAAGATTTATCAATAAATCCAATTATACTGATTGATCTACATACGGGAGTGATGTCTAAGCTAGATTTTTGAGGTGTTTTAAGTGGATTTTCCTAACATTATACTTTGTATACCAAATGGATCCTTCCTCCGATATGATCTTACCTAGCATTCCTTATCAGCTATAGGTTGAAGTATTCATTGGGATTAGTGAAGAATCCAGAAACGATTAAAATAACCTAATAAATACAAATGAATACTAAGGCTTGGTAATATTTGTATTTAGGTCGCTTTAAAAGGAAAAGCCAAAATGTTAGGCTAAGCGCTTTCTTACCCACAAGTCTTCCACCTTTAACAAGGTAAGTGCATAGTTACTTTCATGAACATGATTTTAATAAAAATATTTATTGAAAGTTTTAAATATCCGTTGAAAGCTTATATATAGATTAAAGGTTTATTATCTAGGATACATGTTAAATTTTATTTGGTAATATAACATACAATCTATGAACCAAATATGGTTATATATGTGTTGGAAGTATTTTTTGCAACACTATGTGGAAATCTTAATAGAAGTATTATTATTTAAGAATATTTAATGTATACTGAATAATTTTGTTGTGTTGAATGTATACTTGTATTATGATAGCATTTCATGAACAAAAATTTGCGTTGGAGGTTGATTATTGGTATTGTAGTCTGGTTAGTTATAAACTAAGACTTGAAAGGAATGATTAGCTTAAATAAGTTGGATATTAGGTAGTTTTATAATGGGTTGTATGTGAGATTGGAACTTAGAGTAGAGCTCTGTTTTATGACCCTGTTGCATATCAGTGTATGGGTTACATACCAGAGTACTATATTAGTATTCCTCCCCTTTTAGACAACCAAAAATGGTGTGCCTGTATTTGAAAGCTAGAAATGGTGAGTCTGTGTTAGGCTACCGGTGGCTAAGCCTGGTTATCTGCCCAAGTAAGATGAGAACCACGGACTAAAACGTCTTGTGGAAATGCTAGCAGACTCATAGTCTATAAGTGTTAATGAATTATATTGATATGGGGAAAAGGAATGTATGTTCAATTATTGTATTCTATCCCACTGTGGTTGCCTTTATTGATTAATGTCTGCTGTCAAGGAATTCCCAAAGCAATATATTCAACTCGTTTCTTATAGTGATCCATCAGGATTGATCTTATAAGATCATTGTTATAGGATCAGTGTGTGAGAATCGACAGGATGGGGTAGATTGTCTTAGGGATATCAATATTGTATGATATATTATATGGTAACAATTGGTTTTGTTGGATTATTAATTATAGGTAATTCTTATAATAATATTGTGGAATTGAAAACCCTATGTCTGTCACCCGCTTTTCCCAAACTCGACTTACTCAATCTATATGTGTCACAGGTATTAGGGCTAAAGCTTGTAACTTTATTAGGATGGCGAGTGATTAAGAGACAAGTTGCAATAGTGTCCAGGACCGTTAGGTCTTTACGTTGTAACATATGTTGGGTATTTATAATGACATCCTTAGGAATTTTCTATTTTGAAACAACATATTTACAGAAGATATTTTAATAAAACAAGATTGTTCTTGAAAAATGTTTTATTGTACTAGGATTTCCATAAACATATATAATACAGTTTTGAAAGCATAAAGTATTTTTTGGTTCTAGAAAATAAGGGATGTTATAGTTGGTATCAGAGCATTAGTTTAAGTGAACTAGGATTAGTGATTATTTCTAGACTTAAAGTTAGAGATTAAGTTATGATGGTAGGAAATGTTTCTAGTATATTTTAGGTTGTATACCTAAATTAATATTATATAGACACAAGCACCAAAATACTTTAGAGTATATGACTTAATTGATATTATGTGCATATAGATATATTTTATAACATGTTTTAGGGTGTGTACCTTACATGCTATATGTGTACTAGCATACTTTACGAGATATGCCTTATATGTTAATATATGTTAACTAATATGTATTATAACATGCCTTAGGTTGCCTACCTAGATTGCTTATAATTGAAAACATTTAATGTCTATTGTCGACCTCGATTTAGAAGATGAAATTTTATGTGTATAAGATTCTGAACGTTTACTTACTATATTATAATTGGCATGTAACATTTATGGGTGAAAAGAAGGCTTACGATAGTTAACATCGGTAACTTCTTAAATAGTGTACTAGTACTTTCGGATTTGGATAGTACATTTAGGTGAGATAATCATACCTCCAAAGTGAGATAATACATTCAAAGTGATAATGTATGGTTGAGGTACATCTACTTTTGGAGAGATAATGGACCAATGGTGTGATCAGATACGACCAAGAACCAAGAGGAGTCCATGAGTTGTAGATACGACTATATTGTAGCAATAACGGCTCACTAATTTGGAAGTACTAAAGATGGTGATAAATACTTAAACAATATTAAGATAAAACTATATAAGATGTTAAGCAGAATTCAGGGAATTCGAGGGAGACGAAACGAAAGGCTAATAGAGTTTCAGACTCGGTAGGCCGAGACTTTGTCTATCTTTACGATGTAGTATGAAGTTTGAGTGGTATGTTATGATCTGATCTATACCATGTACATGAGGCTCTAACTTAGTAATTAGAAATACTAAATGATAACTGACAGCTATCACATCCTTATGTGAATTCCTTAATATGTTGACTCGGCTTTAACATACATGACTAGGATAGTGAAAATAGACATTGGTTAGTAAAATGTTGAGTAAATTACTTGTTTATTAAGTTGAAGTACTTATCCTGAGTAGCAATACATCTATAGTGTTGCATGAAGTAGGTTATTGGATTCAGGGATTACCAAGGACCAAGCTAAAGCTAGTGGAATGTCCTGAGATGTAGCTAAAATGTAGACTTCCTAGGATTGACTCTTATGAGTCAGATGTGAAAAGAAATGTGACTCGGAGATAGAACTTCAAGGAATAACTCCTATAAAGTAAATGATAATGAAGTGAAGAGAGAGGATTATGTGCATAGCGACTTACATTTATCAAAAGGAGGTATAAATAGTAGGAGAGTGTTTATGTACATACCACTCGAGTAAATTCATGTGTACTATGCATTGCTAACTAGACACTACACTAGAAAGAAGAATTTGGAAGTGGAATTCCTAGTGACCTAGGAAAAATGTTAGAATATGCTAGATGGGGCATATTCATGAGAAGAATCTTGGAAATAGAGTCTAGGAAATTTTGAAAGTGTTTGGTAAAGCATGTGGTTATTATAAGGGTGTCTGATAAAGGCATGAAAATCCTATTAGAGTCTAGGGAGATTTGTTGCGTGTGCTCATTTGGATACATACATATTTACTAAATTGCTTTGTGGTTATCTTGTGTAGTGACTTGGGAATTAACAGGAAATTATTGGGATGTGTATAAATAAGTGTGTAAGGTAATATTGGCCTCTACTACCAGAAGCACATGATTCGTACTTGGATCAGGAGGAGTCACAAGGTTATTAAGAGCAATGGTAGTTGAATATATGGTGTGGATAACAGTACAAATTCATTTTGTTTGTTTCCGTCATTACCTATGTTATGGTGATGACTAGGAAAGTGGTTTTGGTTCGGAGCCAATCGGTCATGAATGATCTTGTCTGAGTATTATAAATCTATGTAAGTGAGTTGATTGAATCTAAGAACCTTGTTCGATGTAGTAACAAACTTTAGTCAAGAGATTTGAGAAAAGGTGATCGAAAGAAGTACTGCAACCTTCGTTAAGGCTGAACAGCTAGTAGCTAGAGATGCTACCCGTTGCAAAGTAGTTTTAGGTCATCCTATCATGTTTAAAAGGGGAAATTGATGGATTTTGAGCATTACAACATTTCTATGTGCACATGCAAACCTATTTGCTTTGGATCTAAGTTTTTTTTCAAGTTATACATGCAAATTCATTTTCCAAACAAAGAACCCTAGATCTACAATATAAAATCGAAATCTATACATATTAGGGTTTAAAAGAATACCTTTATTGTTAGCTAGTAGTAACAAGTAATCCTTCTTCAATTCCTTGACCTTCGAAAGCCTGGTGCCCTAAGCGTTGCACCTATAATGGAGTCACAAATACCACAAGCAAAGAATGTGGTAGAAGTAGTAAGAAATCGGCTAGGGTTTCTCTTGGGAATCAAGTGGCCGATTTCTAGAGGCTAAGGGGTCTTTATATACTTGTGGCTGCTAGGGTTTTAGGTTGGAACCCTAATCTGATAGCTTAAGCCTTAAGCAGTCCTTGGAAACCTTCCAGAAGGCCCACTTGGACGAAATCTTCTATGGGCTTCCCATAGATTTCGTTCAATCCTTCCAACATGATTCAACATCCCATTTTGTAATTATCAATGATTTTCAAAACGAGTCCCCTTTCTTTTAATCAGTTTCTTTAATCCCAAAATCAATTCCAAATTAATTTATGATTAAAACTAATTAAATAATATTATTTCTCAATTAATATATTAATCTTATAATATATTGATAAACCATTAATTAACCTTTTTCTCTAAAACTCATCCTATCCAATTGCTATGGTGAAGGCAACCCAAAAGGATCATGCTACAATCAAATAAAGTACATGCCAATTATAGTTATGGGCTTCGTCACCTAATTCAAAAGTCTCATACCTGGATAACTCTAATAACTATAACTGCATGTATGACTTTAAAGTCCGATTAGAAATCGTAGCACTCAAAAGCCGATGTCAAACTCTGATCTAGTCAATGACACGTCCTTTAGATAAGGGATCATATAATCCTCTGTTTTCAAGATATTGTGTGGAAAAAGACATGGAATACAGTCATACTCAATGTCCAATAATTTGTTTCCCGATTTCTGATTTGTATGACAAGGAACTTAATTTAAAATGTCAACTCAATCCTGACCGGGCCCGACACATAAGTCAACACAAAATCATCGACGGGCCCAAGATATCACTTTTACCCTCTTAGGATAAAAGGATCAGATAAACTTTGACTTATATGCTTGTACTATTTACTCATCAAATTGTACACAACAACACATTTTATAACATCAAGTTAATGATGCATTTATGAATTATCAATGCACAACCAACTCGCAAACAACAACTTATATATTTCAATTTAAAGATTATACGATATTATCATCTCACAATCACTCGTGATAAATTTGATGAACCGATTCATATGAGCGTGGGTTTAATCCACTACTCAAATCTTTTTTCACAAGTACACATGAACGATGCAGCAAAAATTTTCTATGTCTAAGTACTTAGACAACCTACAAACCAATTCATGACAGTCTAACCTCATAACTTACTTCCAAAGTATGATCGGCTGTGGATAATTTGAACAATCCAATTATTCAGGTAGTAAAACATGCAAAAGTGAAACAATAGTAACCAATTGACACAAGATAGTAAACAATACTTATATATAAATCTCCATTATATAATCACCAAAATGTCAATTACATTTATCTATTACAAGTTTCGAAATATCTATCTAATCACTAAAACTAATATCGCCCTTCAGACCAATGTTCCTCACATGATGAACATGGTTGATCCTACTTAAACCCTCTTGACCACGATGAGTCCTTCTTCTACCCGATGTCTGATGAAGTGGTATTTTCTATCGATATGTCTGGATCTACCAATGTCCCTTGGTTCATTAGTTAAGGCAACCGCTCCTTCGTTATCATAGAAAATCTCCATAGGCTCCTTTATGGCTGGTAAACCTCCAAGGTCTCCAATGAAGTTCTTAAACCATATCGCCTCCTTCGATGCTTCGCTCACTGCTATGTACTCTGATTCGCACGTTGAATCAGCCATGGTCTCCTGCTTGGAACTTTTCCAAGTAACTACTCTTCCATTTAGGGTAAACACCCAGCCTGACTGAGAGCGGAAGTTATCTCTGTTGGTTTGAAAGATGGTGTCACTATACCCTGTCACTCTTAAGTCATCACTCCCACCAAGTATAAGGACCCAGTCCTTAGTCCTTCGCAGGTACTTAAGAATGTTCTTAACTGATGTCCAGGGTGAGTACATGCCATAGCGTACATGATCGAGCCAACGGCAGAAGCATATGGAACTTGACTCATTTCCATTATCTCGACATCGTTACTCGGACTATGAGTCTTACTCAACTTGGTATTGCTCTGGATTGGCAGCTCTACTTTTTTGGAATTCTCCATGCTAAATCGTTTCAGAACCTTTTCCAAATAAGTTCTTTGAGTAAGTCCAATTAGTCTTCTACTCTTATTTCTCTAAATCCTTATCCCTAGAATATAAAGAGCCTCTCCTAAATCTTTCATAGTTAAACACTTTCCAAGCTAGGACTTGACTTCCTATAAGGTTGGAACGTCGTTTCTAATGAGTAGTATGTCATCTACATACAATACTAGGAAGCTAACTATTCTCCCACTAGCTTTAACATATACACAGGAGTCATCCTCGCTTATCGAAAATCCAAACTCTTTGATTTTCTCATCGAAACAAAGATTCCATCTGCGAGATGCTTGCTTTAGTCCATAGATGGATTTTTCAATCTAGCACACTCTATTAAGGTACTTCACGTCTCTAAAACCCTCTGGCTCACTCATGTAAACATCTTCAACGCAACTATGGCCATCATGACCCTTATAGACTTAATCTTGGCCATTGGTGAGAAGGTCACATCATAGTCAACCCCCAAGGTTTAAGTAAAACCCTTCGCAGCCAGTCATGCTTTGAACGTGTGTACTTTCCCATCCATGTTGGTTTTCTTCTTGAAGATCCACTTGCACCCGACCGTCCTACGACCTGGTACATTGTCAACCAAGTACCAAACTTGATTGCCATACATGGACTGAATCTCGCTATCCATTTCCTCCTTCCACTTTGCAGACTCCGTGCCTACCATGGCTTCCTTGTAGTTGTTAGGTTCATCCAAATTTATCAGTGTACTATCACTGATAAATATATTACCTTCAATAGTTATATAGAAACCATACAACTTAGGTTGAACACTAACTCTATTGGAATGTCTCAGAGGTAAATACTCGTAAATTGGTTCAACAAGAATCTCTTCCTTAGGTTGAGTGCTCTTGTTAGAGGTTCCTTGATTGCTTGAATCTTGAAGCTCTTCAAGATCAATTTGCCTCCCACTGTCCTCTTAACATATGAGTTCTCTTTTGTGGAAAACCTCCCTCATTGCTATGAAGACCACGTTATCATTAGGTCTGTGGAAAAGATATCCAAAATATTTATGTGGGTAGCCGATGAAAATACATCGCTCACTGCAAGGTTCATGCTTGTTGTGAGTCTTTTGTCTTATAAAAGCCTCACAACCCCAAACCTTGATATGTGCCAACGAGGGAACCTTCCTGTTCCACATCTCGTGAGGTGTTTTTTTAACCTTCTTAGTTGGGACCAGATTAAGGATATGGTTGGGAATCTCTAAGGCATGCCCCCAGAATGAGATTGGTAGCAAATCTTGACTGATCATGGAACGAACCATGTCCAACAAGGTTCGATTGTGCCTCTCAGCCACACCATTAAGTTGTGTTGTTCTAGGTGGCGTCAATTGCGAAACAATTCCACATTCCTTAAGATAATCGTGGAACTCGATACTAAGATACTCACAACCCTTATCGGATCCGAGCATCTTTATCTTCTTGCCCAATTGATTCTCTACTTCTTGATTAAATTCTTTGAATTTGTCAAAGGTTTCTCACTTGCTCTTGATTAAGTAGAGGGAAAATGACATAAAAGCCCTTAAGTCTTCACAAAAATGTCGGTTTTACCCTTGGATGTGTTTTATGTCCATTAAAGCCCGAAGTTTTGTTTAATTTGTTCATTTTTACCCTTGTAGCCAGTTTCCAGGTAACCTATCGGTTACGTAGGTTACCTAATGCCAGTAAAGCCCTTGAATTTTCAAAAATGTTCGGATTTACCCTTAAGTTTTTCAAAAATGTTCAAATTTACCCTTACCTTGATTGTTATTTTGATTATTATTATTATTATTATTATTATTATTATTATTATTACATTTTTAATTGTATAAAAATATTTTATACATACATTTTTAAATGAATAAAAATATTTCATAAGTTTTTAATACATTTTTATACATTTTATTATTATTATTATTATTATTATTATTATTATTATTATTAATTCATTTTTAAATGTATTTTGATTATTATTATTATTATTATTAATACATATGAAATAAATATATATATTTATTTCATATAAAAATATATTATATACATATAAATATAAAAATATGTATTTATATGGTTTATATTATATAAAAGATATAATTATATGTATTTGTACATATTACCAAGTATAAATATGTATTCATTATCAAACATCATACTAAATAGATAAGCAAAATAAATATTCATTAAATAAAAACATAACGTAACAATTATAAAACCCTCGTAATTAGAAAACCTCAATAAAAACACTCGGTTACGGATAAGATTTAGTATAAAATTTGAAAAAACCTCTATTATTCAACTATATTAGGTTAATAGTGAGTAGATAACAATAAATGATCAACAAATAACACTCGTAAATGGAAAATATACATAATATAATTCAAAAAAACTTCGACAAAAACACTCTATCACTGTAAAAATTAAGTATTATCAACTTAAAATCATTCACTAACTGTTCTTTTCTCAAAAAATGATAACAAAATGTCAAATACGAGTGTATACTTCATTTATGATTGTTGTAAGTTCACAAAAAATATCACGAAATGCATCAATTTTTCTATTGATCTGAAGCATTTGTTTTTGCAAAATCAGTCTTTGACGACATTTTTTACTTTATCAAGCTTTTTCTATTCGATTCAACAATTATAGATGAAGATTTAGGGTTTTCAAATGTATATAAATACTAAATATAAGTACATATATTTTTAAAAATATATTTATATTAGTAAAAATATTTTTATACATTTAAAAATGTGTGTATAAAATACTTTTATACATTTAAAAATGTATTAAAATGTATAATATATTTTTATACAATTAAAAATGTATTAATAATAATAATAATAATAATAATAATAATAATAATAACAACAATCAATCAATCAATCAATCAATGTAAGGGTAAATCTGAACATTTTTAAAAAACTTAAGGGCAAATCCAAACATTTTTTAAAATTCAATGGCATTAATGGCTTTAGGTAACCGGTAGGTTACCTGGAAACCGGCTACAAGGGTAAAAATGAACAAATTAAACAAAACTTTGGGCTTTACTGGACATAAAACACGTCCAAGGGTAAAACCAACATTTTTGTGAAAAGTTAAGGGCTTTTATGTCATTTTCCCTTAAGTAGATATATCCATATCTGCTATAATTGTCGGTAAAAGTCACATAGAAGCGGTTATCATCCCTTATGGTGGATCTGAAGGGCCTACATACATCTGTGTGTACGAGATCCAACAATCCCTCACTTCTTTCACATGTACCAGCGAAAGGTGATTTACTCATATTTCCAAGCAAACAAGATTCGCACGTGTCATCTGACTTTAGGTCAAAAGACTCCAAGACTCCAAGACTCCATCTGTTCGGAGTTGGGCTATGCGCTTCTTGTTGACATGTCCAAGACGACAATGCCACAAGCATGCCTTGTCGAAACCATTAGACGAATCAATATGAAAAACATTATTTCCTAAGTTGTCTACAACCATCACAGTTTCATATACACCATTACAAGGCAATGCTTCAAAATAAAAGTACCATTATAAAAAGCATTAATAGAACCAACTTCATTATTAAACAAAAATCTAAAACCTTGTATGTACAAACCATGAAAAGAAATAATATTCCTCGTCATCTTTGACGAGTAGCAACAATCATTCAAGTCTAATCCTAACCCACTACTAAGCACTAAAGAGTAAATCCAGATCTTGGTGACAGGAGACGATTTCATGTTCTCCATTATCAGGTTCATCTTCCCATGCTCCACATCCCTACTTCTTCTTAGCCCCTACAAATCAGAACAAATGTGAAAATCACATCTTATATCAAGGACCCAAGAACTAGCATGTGATGAGTTATTAGATAGAATAGTATAAATACCTGCGAAGGAGGGCTTTATCTTCCCATCCTTGATGTCCTACAAGTATTTCGAGTAGCTTTGTTTCCAATGCCCCTTCTCGTGAAAGTAGAAGCACGTTGCTTCTTTAGGATCGGATGAGGGAGTGGAAGAACCGGTTTTAACTTTGGATCCATTTGAAGAAGATCCATCATGGGAATTTCCCTTGTGGTTCTTAGAGGGAGCTTTCCTTTTTTCCCTTTTCCATGTCCTATGGGCAGGACTGGGCAGTAGCAGTATGAGTGGATTCGACACCTTTGAAATTTGCTCAAGGTGACCTCCTCCTTGTTCCTATGATAAGTCATATTGAATTGATCATAACAAGGAGGTAAAGAGTGTAGGATTATATCAATGGACAACTCTTCATCAAAGTTGACATTTAACTTGAGCAAACGATCCACATACCTTTGCATTCTTTACAAGTGGCTCGTGATGGAATCTGAATCCTTCATCTTGGTTGTTATCAGTGAGGCGACAATCGCATACCTTTCTTGATGCGCACTTTGGTGGTACTTTTCCATTTAGTTTGGGCACATCTCGTAAGTAGTCCTCATAGAACCGATGTAGCTCAGGAGTCATAGTGGCCACCATAATACACGACACCTTTTTCGTGTCCTTTTCGTGAGCCCTATACTCAGCTATTTGTTCAGGAGTAGCATTGGTTACATAGATCTCGTTCAGTTGCTTGTTAAGAATGTATTATGTTTCCTTATATCGCAAGGCCATTCGTATGTTGTGAATCCAATCATTGAAATTGGATCTTGTTCGGTTTTAAGCACTATAACACTCCTATGGTGCACATGCAACCCTAGATGATTTGGATCTAAGTTTTCTCTAATTATACATGCAAATTCATTTTTCCAAAGCACATACCCTAACTAGCATACAATTAAAGATATACAACATATAACCAAGTTAGATGAATACCTCTTAGTGTAGCTTATAGTTCTAGGCCTTCAAAAGCTTTAGCACCTCAAATGTGATGACTCTAATGTGTCACAAACACTAAATGCAAAGGAGAGTTGTGAGAAGTGGCTAGTTAGCTTAATCATTTATGACTCTTCTTAGAATGCATGGGGACGATTTTGGTGACTATGGGATATCTTTTATAGTGTGGTAAAGCCTAGGGTTTCATCCACGCAAACCCTAATTCACATGACTATTCATATTTGTTAGGTTACATGGGTTAAACTTTTAAGAACTATCATATAGGCTTAGCCCACCCTAATCAATCTTGGATCATAAGCCCAACTATATATATTACTAATTTACTTAATCAATACCTGTATATTTAATCAGTCTCTTTTGATCACTAAATTAATTCCAAATTAATTCTCTATCAATAAGAATTAAATAATATGATTTTTCAATTAATATACTATACTTATAATATATTAATAAATAACAAATAACCTCTTCTCAAAAAAACCATCCTATCAAATTGCTCTGGTGAAGGCAACCCCAGAGGACCATGCTACTATCGGTTCAAGTATATATATACCAATTATAGTTCTGGGCTTAGACACCTAATCTAACTATCTCCCAATTGGATACGTCTAATAACTATAATTAACAATGTAACTTCAAAATCTGATTAGCAATCGTAGCTCTCAAAAGCCGTTGTCAAACTCTGACCTAGTCAGTGACGCGTCCTTTAGATAAGGGATAATATAATCCTCTGTTCTTCAAGATATCATGTGGACAAATACATGGAACGTAGTCATACTTATTGTCCTACAGTTTGTTTCCCGATTTCCGATTTGTTTGACATAGAACTTAATTGAACACATCAATTGAGTCCTGACCAGGCCCGACACATAAGCCAAAACAAAATCATCGAGGGGCCCAAGATATCGCTTTTAATCCTCTTAGGATAAAAGGAACAGATAAACTTCGACTTATATGCTTGTACTAACTATTCGTTAAATCATGCATAATAATACATTTTATAAAATCAAGTTACTGATGCGTTTTTATACCATCATTGCACAACCAACTCGTAGTCAACAACTCATATATCTTGGTTTGAAGACTATATGATATTATCGTCTCACAATCACTCGTAATAAATTCCATGAAGTGATTAATGTGAGTGTGGGTTTAATCTAATACTTAAACCTTATTTCAAGAGCACTCATGAATGTTGTAGCATACTTTTGCTATGTCTAACACCTTAGAAAATCTACAAGCCAATCCATGATAATCTAGCCTCATGACCTACTCCCAAAGTATGATCAACTGTGGATAGTTTGAATAATCTTATTATTCCGAAAGTCAAAACATGCAAAAGTGAAACAATAGTAAATAATTGACACAAGATAGCAACTTTAATTATAAATAAAAATCCTTTAATTCAATCATCAAATGTCAATTACAATTTAGCGATTACAATTTCTAAATATTTATCTAATCACTAAAAATAATATCGTCCTTCAGCCCGATACTCTTAGCATGCTGCAAGTACTTAACCCTACTCAGTCCCTTTGTAAGAGGATCTGTTGGGTTATCCTCTAACGATACTCTCTTTACAACGAGGAGTCCTTCTTCTACTCGATGTAATATGAAGTGGCATTTTCTGTCGAGATGCCTGGATCTTCCATGATCTCTCGGTTCCTTGGTCAAGGCGACCGCTCCTTCATTATCGCAGAAAATCTCCATAGGCTCCTTTATGGATGGTACAACTCCAAGGTCTCCGATGAAGTTTTTCAACCAGATCGCCTCCTTCGATGCTTCGATCGCTGCTATGTACTCTGATTTGCACGTTGAATCAACTACAATCTCCTGCTTGAAACTTTTCCATGTTACTGCTCCTCCATTTAGGGTAAACACCCAGCCCGACTGAGAGCGCAAATTATCTCTGTTGGTCAAAAACAGGGCATCACAATACCCTGTCACTCTCAAGTCATCACGCCCACTGAGGTTAAGAACCCAGTCCTTAGTCCTTCACATGTACTTAAGAATGTTATTTACTGTAGTCCAGTGAGCTTTACCTGGATTCCCTTGATATCTGCTGACCATGCTCAAAACAAAGGCCACATAAGAGTAAGTACAAGTCATATCATACGTGATCGAGCCAACTATAGAAGCATATGGTATTCGACTCATCTCTGCTATCTCAACCTTTGTACTCAGACTCTGAGTTTTACTTAGCTTGGTATTGCTTTGCATAGGTAAGTCACCTTTATTGGAGTTCTTCATGCTGAAACGCTTCAACACCTTATCCAAGTAGGTACTTTGACTAAGTTCTATTAGTCTTTTACTCCTATTTCTCAAAATCCTTATAGCAAAACACTTTCCAAGCAAAAAATTAACCTCCTGCAAGGACGGGATGTTGTTTCCTATGAGTAGTTTGTCATCTACATACAATACCATAAAGCTAACTATACTCCCACTAGCTTTGAATATACACAGGACTCATCCTCGCTTCTTGAAAATCCAAACTCTTTGACTTTCTCATCAAAACAAAGTTTCCATCTGTGAGATGATTGTTTTAATCCGTAGATGGATTTCTCAAGCTTACACACCCTATTAGGGTACTTTACATTGACAAAACCCTCTGGCTAACACATTTAAACATCTTCAGCCAACTTTCCATTGAGTAAATCCCTTCGCAACCAGTCACGTCTTATATGTCTGTACTTTTCCATCCATGTCGGTCTTCTTCTTGAAGATCCATCTGCACCCGACTGTCTTGCGATCTGGCACATTGTAAACCAAGTTCCAAACTTGATTGCCATACAAGGATTGAATCTCGTTGTCCATAGCCTCTTTCCATTTCGTAGACTCAGGTTTTCCATGGCTTCCTTGTAGTTATTAGGTTCATCCAGATTTATCAATGTACTATCACTAATAAATGTATCACCTTCATCTGTTATATGAAAGCCATATAACATAGGTGGAACACTAACTCTACTTGAACGTCTAAGAGGTACGGACTTGTCTATCGGTTCAACAAGATTTCCTCCTCGGGTAGAGTGCTAGTGTTTGAGGTTCCTTCATCATTTAAATCTTGAAGCTCTTCAAGGTCAATTTTCCTCCCACTGTCCTCTTGGCATATGAGTTCTTTCTCTTGGAAAACCCATCTCTTCGCAACGAATACAACATTGTCACTCGGTCTACAGAAGTGATACCCAAAGAACTTATGAGGGTATCCGATGAAAATACATCTCTCACTACGTAGTTCGAGCTTGTCATGAGTCTCTCGTATTACGAAAGCCTCGCAACCCCAAACCTTGATATGTGACAACGAGGGTACCTTCCCTACCACATCTCATGAGGTGTTTTGGCAACCTTCTTAGTTAGGACTAGTTTAAAGAAATGGGCGGCAATCTCTAAGGCATACCCCCAGAATGAGATAGATAACGAAGCTTGACTCATCATGGAACGAACCATGTCCAACAAGGTTCGATTGTGCCTCTCAGCCACACCATTAAGTTGTTGTGTCCTAGGTGGCGTCAACTGTGAAACAATTCCACATTCCTTAAGATAGTCGTGAAACTCGATAGTAAGATATTCACCACCTCGATCGGATCAGAGCATCTTTTTCTTCCTATCCAATTGATTCTCCACTTCTTGCTTAAACTCTTTGAACTTTTCAAAGGTTTCTGACTTATGCTTGATTAAGTAGATATAGCCATATATGTTGTAATCATCAGTTATTGTCACATAGAAGCAGTTAGCATCCCTTCTGGTGGATCTGAAGGGTCTACACACTTCGATGTGTATGAGATCCAGCAAACCTTCACCCATTTCACAAGTACCAGTGAAGGGTGACTTGGTCATCTTTCGAAGCAAACAAGATTCGCCAATGTCATCCGACTTCAAGTCGAATGACTCCAAGACTCCATCCTTTTGGAGTTGGGCTATACGCCTCTTGTTGACATGTCCAAGATGACAACGCCACAAGCATGCCTTGTCCAAACCATTGGATGAATCAATATTCAACACATTATCTCCTAAGTTATATACGATAATCACAGTTTCATATATACCATTACAAGGCAATGCTTTAAAATAAAACACACCATTATTGAAAGCCTTAATATAACCAATTTCTCTATCAAATGAAAATCTAAAACCTTGTTTATACAAACCATGAAAAAAAATAATATTTCTCACCATATCTGACGAGTAACAACAATTATTCAACTCTAAATTTAACCCACTACCAAGCAATAAAGAATAAACTCAAATCTTGGTGACAGGCGACATTGTCCAATTCCTCATTATTAAGTTTATCTTCCTATGCTCCACATCCCTACTTCCTTTTAGTCCCTACAAATCTGAACAAATATGAAATCCACAACCTGGTCCGTCTCCTTGGCCTTCAACATAAAGCTTGTCTACCCCTTTGACTTTCATCATAAAGATGGTATGCCCGAGTATGTTCGCCTTCATCACAATGTTGGACCGCCCTCAACTCACAACATGATATGTTGACAAATATAACTGAAAAACAAACAAACTGTTCAACAAAACAGGCAATTGACTTAGCTAGTCCACTTCCTAACAACACTCTAAAACATTAAAGCATTGTAATGTACACATGATACATACTACAATATATAGTATAGTGAGAAAACTCACTTGATCACTCTCGAAGCAGCTAAATAGGTTGTTTGAAAACGACTCAACTAGCACATAACATCCTATAATATATTATTCTGGTTACTGACGATTTGAGAATAATAGCTAAACATTTAGTTCCTTCACTAATCCAAAAAATATACTTTCATGGCTATAAAATAAGGATCAACCAGTCAAGACAGTCAGGAGATAGGACAATTTCGACATATAGCTTTTCTGAATTCCAAAAACCAGGCAAACGTATCTATCATAGACACCTCTCCTGTAAGCAGACCAATCAGTACCTTTAACTGGAATCTGTGATGTATCTCGCACTACAGGTTTATATCAACGACTATGAATATTATAGATAAGAATAAGTGTAACTTACTTGATTTGTCGAAATATGAACAGTCGCGAGCAAAAACATTGACTCCTACTTCCTATTATAGTGTGTAAAATCGGAGGCCGCACCACGCTGATTAGAGGGTTGGGCTCCATCTGTCTGTTAGATCTTCCTCTTTTGTGCATGCAAGCTTAAACATGTTGAGTTAGGTGCATTTTAATGCAACATGCCGTTACACATAGGTGACCGCCTCACAGTGATTTTTATAAATTCTTCAAAACATATAAACACTATAACCACTTCATACCAACTCTTTTTTCAACATTCTTTGTATCCACACATTCGTATCGACGTCTACTATGACTTTTATATTAAACACTTTGGACAAAGAGTAACATATTTTCACTTTAATTTTTATAAACAAATACTTATATTTATGAACTATTATAATTGAAAATGGACGTTACAACTCTCCCCTACTTATAAGAATTTCGTCTCCAAAATCAAACTAAATAACTCTAGGTAGTTGTTTCTCATTGTTTTTTTCTAGTTTCCAAGTCCATTCTAATCCCTTCTGATGCTGCCATTGCACTTTCACCAACCTAACCACCTTGTTCTGTAAGGTCTTTGTCTCCTTATGTAAGACTGCAACTGGTCTCTATACATAATTCAGGTGCTATGCACATTCGTAATACTGGGAAATGTGGGTACAACCGCGGTCTTATCTAATCCCTTCTCATTTTTTTTCTAGTTCTTCATTCTAATCCTCCAAAGGTACAACCACGGAGTCATCTGCTATGTACTTTCTTAACTAAGAAATGTGGAAATTGTTATGGATCTGACTAAGCTCCTCTATCAAATCCAAACGGTAGGCAACCTTGCCTACCCGAGAAATAAACTGAAAAGGGTCCCATACATCAGGGGCCTAACTTGCCCCACATTCGGAACCGTATGACATTCTTCCAAGGTGATACTTTTAGCAGTACAAAGTCTCCAACCAAAAACTGATGATCGAACTGATGTCGATCTACAAAATTCTTCTTTCGGCTCTGATCAGTCTGCACTCTCACATGTACTCGCTAAATAAGTTCAATAACTTTGATCATAACATCATTGCCTCCTATAACGACCTCTACCCAAAAAATTGGCGTCCAACATTTCATCCCATAAAGCATCTCAAAAGGAGGCCTATCAATGATGGCACGAAAACTATTATCATAGGAGAACTATGACCGTGGTAGATATACATCTGAGATCCCATCAATTTAAGTAAACATGCCTCACAACATATACTCATGATTTTGTAACATCTTTTCATTATGTCCGTCGTCGGTCTAAGGATGATAAGCGGTGCTAAATTGCAATCGTGTGCCCAGTTCGTCATGGAACCTCTTCCAAAACTTGGAAATAAAATGGACATTTCTATTAGAAACTACTAAGATTGGTTCACTATACCGAGAAACCACTTCTCTAAGGTAAATATCTACGAGCTTTTTTTATGAGGTGTGTTGGGTTTTTATTCAAACTTTGTTTCATAAACACAAACATAGCAACGAAAGACTTTGATTTTGAAGAAAATAAAACTAGTTTTATTCCCATCAAAAGCTCATTTTGCAACACTTGGAAAGAAAAAACAACCATATAAACAAAAGTGTTACAACCTTTAAAGACTTTGATTCCCATGGGAGATTGCAAGTTGATGAAGTGTGACATGAAACTTCAAGGTAGTAGTTCACTATAGATATCCGCCAAAAATAAATCAACTTGATAAGATGCTAGTCTTCTTCTTGTAATAAAAGAATCTCTTAAGCTCTTAAGAGAAAGAAAATAGTTTGCCTTAAAATGGAGTATTTTATGTTCTTAACACTTTCGGACACAAAATATAGAGAGAATATGGAGATGGGAATCCATAAATTTCATGGTTTAGGCTAGTAAAAGAAAGGAGAAAACTAGTTCTTTTAAGCCCTTACTTTAAGCCTTTATCCCATGGGTCTTAGCATTTTAAGATCCATGCTTTATCAAATCAACTATCCATGCTTTCTAAGAGCATGGTGTGTTGAATAAACTAATCAAATTCAAGTCTTGTTTCTTCTTTATGGTCTTCTTGAATATTTTATAAAAAGAAGAAACTAGTCTTTATATTAAAACTCTTCTAATTTTTATAGCTTATAAAACATATAAATCCATATAAGAGAAAAAACTCTTTTGGTCCAAAAAGATGTACATAACATAATAACCATACCTTATGATATATTATGGTATATTTTGATAAATAACATTGAAAAATAATATTTTCATGAAAGAAGTAATTTACAATTATTACAAGGTATATATTTATTTATCAAGAATCAAATTCTTATAAATAATATATTCTGATCAAGTGGTTGTTTGTGTGAACCTTTAGGATCATATATTATCTAAAAATATCATTCTATAATGACTCTTGGGCATATTGATCTTCCAATCTCATACTTGCGCAAGACTCATCATAGATTGATATAGACAGTGGTGAACATCTAGCAACATTTCACTACCCCCAGTAATATATGACTTAGTGTTATTCTATCAACATCCAATTCCCAAAAACTCAAGGCCTTAAGTGATGTATAAGGTAAGTTTATCAGTTATCCCTTTGTCACAGACATCTTGTTGAACATGAGACTTGGATCGCAATCAATCTCATTTGTAGTTCAACTTTGAGTAACTCGCGTTAGATGTCTAACTATTAACACATGAGAGGAAGAAATCATATCTTGACTACATAAGCCTCTTCTGTAGTTCACACCATATCTGAAAATGGCTTTTACAACTGCCCAGTTAAGGATCAGAATTTGAGCATATCAAAGCACAACACTCCCTACACTTAAGTCCCACTATGTATCACAGGTGTTGAAGATACAATGATAGTAACTTTAATAAAGTATCACCCATAACTGTGATATATGAGTTGATCTTGATTTAGGTCTCTTCAATACTAGTTCTCTGACAAGTACCTATGAAACATGCTTACAACCACTTGCCTATTTTTATCCAGTGAGAGTCAACTAATCCAATTCATGTTAGTCTTACTTCATAATTTCTCCCACAGCTATAACCAACTATAAACTTTTAGAATAATAAGATTATTCATGGATTAAACATGTTAATATAGAACACAACAAGTATTGATGTGATGATCATATCCCAATATATCAAAACAATATATACTAGTTTTTTTCTTAATGTTTTAATATCCAAATACTAAATTCAAAGCAAAATCCGATTTCTAGAATATTGAAGTCCTATAGCTAAAGTGTGGTAACTCATACTTAGCTTAAAAAGAAAGGCTTCATTAATAGGTCTGACTAAATTTAATTTGATTAAGTATACTCTTGAAGTCACAAAGATTTCTATGTGATCCTTGAATGACAGAAATCAACATAGTTTTTCAATGAACTCGTTCATCCAATAATACTTGATTTTAGCTTCTAAAGTAGTAGTGTATTCTTATTTAGTAAATTATGATACTATGTTTTGCTTGGACCTCATTCCAATAAAACTTACTCTTCATTTCATAATGAATTCATAATCCTATTATAATTCATAATTATACATATCCTTTTTGAAGTCAACATTTATGTAGCTTTTCACATAAATATCTTCTTCTAAAATGAGTATTTCATGTACATTCTATTAGTTCTTCTTAATTACACTTAGAATGTTCTTATTCATCAAGTGACTTAAACATGTATTCAATTAGTATCTTATGATATGTTCATAGCACATGTGCATACTTTAACATAAGTGATGGATTCATTTTCCAAGAAAATAGAATATAAACCATTTCATCTAGCTCAAACCTATGTGTTAGGTCCTTTTGAGACAAAACCAAAATGGTGTCATGTGACAATGCCAAGAATCCTCTAAAGGAATCTTGTATCTTGACCTCTTTCAATATATTATTGATTCATGAAAAAGAATTTAAAACTTTTAAGATTCATCTTTATATACCTCTATAGATTTTATATTCTAAGAATATATCTTGTCATTCCTAAGTCTTTCATTTCAGAAATACTTTCCGAGTCAAGGTGAAAACGACCTTGTATAGTCTAAACATAATTTCTCATGATTAAGTAGGTCTCATTCATACAAGATAAGAAATATCACTATGCTCCCACTAGTTCATAGTAAACATAAACATCATCTTTATTTTGAAGTTTTCTTTATATCCACAAGTGGATCTTCTAGTAGATATGTAACAACCCGAAATTTCATATCACTTCTTGTAACTCAAATTGTAATCCAATTCGATCAACCAAACGCCGTTTCCAAATCCGTTTCTGATTTCATCAATTAATTAAGTCATTAACTTGTATTAACCTAAAATGACTTAATGAGTGTCTTAATGCCATTTGAAATCATTCTAACATCCCATAATAGTCATCAGAATAATTCTAGAATCGACCATATCGGGTTACGGCAACTTGGTCGGGTGCGACCAAAAGCCCCGCCTATCGCCGGTATCGAGTAGAATTCTGTCGTATCCAATTCCCAAGCACTATATAAGTGATTCGAAGCTTTCATTTGAAGCTTTTGGCCATTCTTCCATAAACACTTCCAACCTCTCTCCTCATCCATAATCAAAGGTCCAAAACAAAGATTTAAGGCTCCAAATCAAAGAGGTAACATCCCTAACTTGTTATCTAACCTCTTTAGCCTTCAAATTGATGTTTAAATTGAGTTTTAGGACCTAGAACATGTGTTTACGGCTAAGGATCAAGCTTGGGCCATAAACACTTAATAATGGGGTTTTTAAGCCAATTAACCCTTCCAAATCATTGTTGGGACTTAGATACGACTTAGAGGCTTACAAATTGGGACTTGAAACACTTAAAACATGAATTTTGAAGGAAAAAAGAGAGTTTACGGCCAAGGCTTGTTCTTGGGCCGTAAACTCCTCAAAAATGGGGATTAAACACCTTAAATTATGTCTAAATGCCTTGTAACTCAACCAATAGCCTTGTGGTAAATCCTAGATCCATCTAAAAATAGTTTGGGGGTTTATAACACATCAAAATACCACATATAGGAGTTTACGGCCTAGGCACATACCCTTTGGCTGTAAACTCAAGAAACCATGCCAAATGATGCCCCTAATTCACCCAAAGGCTTGGAAAATTTTCTATAAATCACATGTGACTGTTTTAAGTGTCAAAAATTAATTTTTCATGAACATAGAAGAGTTTACATCCAGAGAACATATGTCTGGGCCGTAAACTCCTAATTTGATGTTATTTGATGTCCAAAAGTGATACAAAGCCTTGGAAAATTAGTTAGAATCACATGTGATTGCTCCTTGTGCCTCAAATCAATTTTTCTTGACTCTAGGAGAGTTTACGGCCATAAACTCCAAGTTTACAGCCGTAAACTCCCTTTTAAGTGGTATAAATTCATTCAAATTATTCCAAGGCATTTTAGTAAGTCATTCCAACAATTCCCAAGTCCAAACAAGCCATTAAACCCTCAAAATCACACCAACATGAGTTTATGGCCGTAAACTCATGTATGTGTGTATTTTGTGGCCGTAAACTCCCTAATATGTTTACTCTTGGGGAGTAAACTCAAATCCCAAGTCCCTAGTGTCATTACACGTCCGAAGATGTCACTCGGGTCACTCCAAACACTCGTTTTGAGGTGTTTAACCTCGTTGGAGTGTAATGTTCCATATAATTAGTAATTGTAAATCTAATTAGATATATATGGGCATTATTTCATTTTACATAGGGACATCACGAGTAATCAAGCCCCGAACCAACGTCTAGTATCCGAAACCGTCGCATATCCGAGTCTGGTGAGTTCATACCCCTACCCTTTTTCACTATTTTTCACTGTTTTCAGGGGGAACACAAGCAAAGTACAAGGGTTTCTTGTACTCAAAAACTTGTTTTCATGTGTGTGTGTTTCACATTTTATATGCTTTAAATACTGATTGATACATCCGGTAACCATTCGAGCATGCAGATCATGTAAACATTTATTTGTGAAATGGGTTTTATAAACTGTTATGTTTTATATATTTCACAAATGTTTTCCACATTTTATCAGTTTAAAAGCATGACATTAGAACATATGAACATGAAACTTGTACACTGTCTTGTCCTCGGTAACACTCCACAGAGATACGCGAGTGGAGGATTATCATATTATTACTAGTAAATTTGTTATTCCTGTATGATTGGAGACACGTCCTCGGCAAACACTCCACAGAGATACGCGAGTGGAGGACTACACCCGTAACCACAATCTCTGGGATTTAGAGAGCGTGACTTGAGTGTATAGATCTATACGGGGCTGACTACCCCACACCTGGCTGCTAGCTACAGCCGAACCGAAATGGTTCAAGGGTGACGAAAGTCATAAGGATGTGGACTACTTATTGCCACATGTTCAGTCTAAAGTATGGTTATGGAAGTCGCAATTAGGATAACAGAGATTTACTTATAGTAATAATGAACAACTTATTACACTTCACAAGATAACCAGGTTTCGGAATACATCTTTTACATTGATAACCAACATTCAGGAAAGTATGGGACTTTCCTGGGAAACCTTGTACATAACCAGGTCTAACAGAATACATCTTTACAATAAAAACCAACATTCAGGAAAGCATGGGGCCTTCCTGGGGAACATATACATAACTAGAAAAGTGTAACAAAACAGATAACATTACATCTTTTACAATTGATAACTCATAATCAGGAAAGTATGGGACTTTCCTGGGGATACATTGGAACTCAAACAGAACAGTTTAACAAACCGGATAATCAAACCATACATTTTTCACATGAGTAAATGTGTTTTCAGTGTACAAACCTACTATACTTTGTAATTGTGAAACAACAATCTACTTTTAAGAAAATGTGGGATTTTCTTGGCGTGTGTTACATTTTCAGAAACAGAAAGGAAACATGAACATTTTCCAAAACAAAAACTACTTATGAACTCACCAGCATTATGCTGATTTTCAAACCGCTTGTGTTCTCAGGTCATTGATAGAACAGGTACCCGAAGATCCACTTGATCCAGGTTGGAGTGCGTACAAGACCCGTTCGTTTTGTTTCTATATATATACTATGTATCACAAACTGTACTACTTTACTTTTGAAACAATTGTAAAACTTTTATATGTAATGTAATGGTTGTTCTACTTTACTTACTATGTACATTGGATTTGATACTCAACGTGGAGTCAACCCCGGAAATGTTTCCGCCTTCGGTTTTCGGGGTGTGACAAGATATCTATTAAGAAAAACGGTCTTTCTTGAAATCTATTTGCTACATCTCATATTTGAGAATATGACGTTATAGCAAATAATATCCTTGTTGATCTAATTGTAGCTACTTGTGAAAAGGTTTGATCATAGTCAATGTCATGAGTATGGCCAGGACCATCGTCAATGATACGACTATGATAAAATCCATTTATAACAAGCCTTGCTAAATCTATATGATATCCATGTATATATTCTTTCTAAAAGAATCTCTTACTCCTTCTAGCCTTGCTATAGATAGGAAGATTAATCAAGCTCATAATTGATTATTATACATGAATTACATCTGAATGTTCACGACTCTAATTCATTTATCAAATTCAAGATTTGATATAGCATCTTGGTAGTTGATGGATTTGAAAAAAACCATCAAGAAGAACTCATAAATGAGAGATTCCACATTTCTCAAGTCAATGATGATTTCTACCATTAATTCGAACAGCTTGTTTTTGTGAATAGCTATTATTCAAGTTCAATAATTACTTACTGAAGATAGTGCCAATAATTGCTACATCATGATATGGTTTTTGAGCTTATTCAAGTTCCACGTCCCTCCCACTTGCCTTGTCATTAGAGCCTTGCTTTCTACTAAAACAAGGGGTGAATGTGAACTCGTATGTAAAGTCTAAAACAAGGGGTGAATGTGAACTTGTATGTAACCATGTTGATCGACGATAGAGTATCCGATGACCCTCCAGGTCACACATAGAGATAGTGGCATTATGTCACCCATGGGCCTTACCGGCGCGGACTGTAGCTAGTAGTCTGGGTGTGGGAGTGTCAGTCCCGTATAGATCTATACACATGAAGTTCGCTCTCCCTCCAGGAGACTTTGGTTACACGACGTTTGCGCAAGGAAGCGCCGTAGAGAAATAGGGTGTCACATTCTAAAGTAATATAGTAATAGTATAGACTCGCAAATGAACTGACTCCTGAGTAAATCTTCGTACTAGAGAGAGAGAGATAGAATCTTCTAACTATTCCTATAATAGTTACTAGGGTTCCAGAAACATGAATAATGAAAGGATGCATGTACTACTCAAGGCGATGAATCAGCTGACGGAGCTTTTATGTCCATACATGTATACATGATATATAATTAATATTTAAACGACCTTCGGACGGATACCCGATACCCACCAGACCACATCCCAACGAGGAAAAGGAAATAGGGCGAACTAGCCTTCCTAAGTCCTTTAAACATTATTTATATAACTATACAAATATAGGCATGCATTTAACGAAATAAAAGCATAGAAGGAAACTTTGGTAAAACCTTTGGAAAACCTTTACAATTAAAAAATTTACAACTTGATGTCATTTTGTAAAAAAAGCTTTGAAAACCTTTGGAAATCCTTTGATAATCTAAAAAGGGATATTCATACTTTAACAAGATTCGAAAACATGATTTGGAAAAATTAAGCTGGATAAAACAGTTTAACATGCAAAAATCCATTTTGCTATACAGTTATTAATCACATGTGATTTATCTAATAACTGTACAGTTCAACTTGTATTCCCCCCTATGAAAGCAGTTAAAATCATTTAAAAGGTTATTTCAGGGGTATGAACTCACCTGTAGCGAGTAGATCGGATGGAAGTGTCGGTTGAGTGCTTGGTGTCAAGTGAAGACTTGAACACACTTAATGACCTAGTAACATATGAAGACATATGTTTACATATAATTAGTGATTATAACACTAATTAAACATGTATAAACATCCTAGTGTGCGGAAAACACTTTGGTCAAGTGCTAGGAGGCTATTGGGTTACTATAAGGGAGTGTATGGCCTAGTTAGGAAGTTTACTCTTCGAGAGTAAACTCGTAAACTCATGGGTGGTGTGTTTTTGGATGTTTAAAGGTCTTACATTGCACAACGGAAGGTTCTAGGGTTGATTCAATGGCTTAAGAAGTGATCGGGACTTGAAATGACCTTGGAAATGGAGTTTGCTGCTCTTGAAGGACACTTGTGGAGTTTACTGTCGTAAACACATGGGTTTACGGCTGTAAACTCATGCTTGGTCAAAAATTGCATGATTTAGGGCCTCATATGAAAGAATACAAGGTTCTAGGTATTAATCCAAGCCATAGGGGGGAGTTAGGGCACCATTTGACCTCCTTAAGGGAGTTTACGGCCTATGAAAGAGGGTTTACGGTCCAAGAATGTTCTTGGGCCGTAAACTCATGTTTACTCACCAAATGACAAGTTTTTGGTGTTCCAAACTCGTACATGCAAGTCCCTAAGTCAGAGCTAAGCACTAGGAGTGATTTGGGAGGGTTTTGGGGCTTCAAACCCCCATTTATGGGTGTTTGCGGTCCAAGAGTGTTCTTGGGCTGTAAACACATGATTTTTAGGCTTTTGGATGATTTAAACACGAATTTGCATGTATATCAAGCTAAACAACAAGCTAGGATAGATTACTTACGATTATAGAGCTCGAAAGGGGCGTTTTTGGATCAAAAGCAACTTGTATAGAGAGAGAGAGAGAGTAGACAGAGAGTGGAAAGGGTGTAAATGAGGTTCACTCACCCTTATACAGGGTGAGTTTACTGTCCCAGAGTTTATCGCCAGAGTTTACCACCCGAGTTTACCGCCCGAGTTTACCGCCCGGAGTTTACCGCCCGAGTTTACCGTCTTATGATGTTTATGGGATGATTTTTGGTGTTAGGGCTTTAGTGGTTATTTTCTAAGACTTGATCGTTAAGTGTGAAAAGCTCGAAATACTAAAATGGATTTTAAATTTGCTAAAGGATGGCGGAAATGAATTTGACTTCCAAATGAAGTGTTTGACTGTAGAAATTATATATATGAAATATTCGGTTTGTCACACCAAGGCATAAACAAGTGACATTTTGTGAGCCATCACAAAAATATCAAGTCCATTCCTAAAGGGACATAAGGGACCTTGCTTCCACTTGCTTCAACACCTTGTAGCAAGTTTATAAAAATAATTATATAAAGTTTGAGAAATAATTATATAATTTTATTCTTGTTACATTTTAATAAAAATAAACTATTTCTAAAACTAATTTATTACTTACAAAAAATAACAAATGAAACTATATATTTAATTATATACCATATGAATAAATAAATAATTATAACCACTTTAAATAAATCAACACATGAAATAACACAAAGGTCCATGGCTAGATTATGCACATTATACACATTTATATAGTCAAAATTACATAAAACAACTCTTGGTTTTTCTAAGACAACTTTCATGACTGATAAGATGCATGTAACTTTTACTCATAAAATAACAATTATAAACATTTTAAAGTTGTCATAGAAAATATGTACGGATTTTTCTTGCAAAGAAAGAATCATCCATGTTCTCCAAAAACAAAGATTTCATCAACTTAACAAATAATATAATTAATCTTGCAAAAATGGCTCTGATACCAATTGTTGAGTTTTTATTCAAAAATTGTTTCATAAACAAAAACATAGAAACGAAAGACTTTGATTTGGAATAAAATAAAACTAGTTTTATTCCCATAAAAGTTCATTTTGCAAGATTTGGAAAGAAAAAAAACAACCATAGAAAGAAAAATGTTACAACCTTTGAAGACTTTGATTCTCATTGGAGATTGGAAGTTGATGAAGTGTGGCATGAATCTTCATGGTAGAAGCTCTCTAGAGATATCCACCAACAATAAATTAACTTGATAAGATGCTAGTCTTCTTCTTGTAATAAAAGATTCTCTTAAGCTCTTAACATAAGGAAAATAATTTGTGTAACACCGTAAATTTTCAAACCAAAATTTTCAATTTAAAAATACATTTATCTCATTTTCAAAATTCACAAAAGTGTCATAAATATCAATTCATCAAAACACATTTCCAAAACTGTATATATCACAAAATCCAAGATCCTCTCCACACTAACTCTGGTGTGTGTACAATTAAGCCGACGGCTTCCTGTGATCCTGAGAAGTACCTGAAACACATAACACATAAGATGGTAAGCACGAAGCATAGTGAGTTCCCCAAAATATCACAGATATCATATTAGCCACTCGAGGCTAACTCAATACGACACTCCGGTCAATGTGTCTCAGTGGAGACTCTACGGTCCCCCAACTTGGGTGGACCCTCCGGCCCTAACTCAATAAGCTCATGACAACAATACTCAGCGTAAATCACAAAGACATAATGAAAAATATCATAATACACAGGTAAGCACATAATACATGTCGGTCACACAAGATACCACTCATGGTAAGTATAGTGAGAAGACTCACCTCACGAGAAATCGGCTAATCTCGAACTCAAACCACCAGTCTAGCCTCCACCTAACACATACGAAATTTATCCCTAATTAATCACGACTCTCAAAAAGCTAAATTAACTCTGCTACAAACTCACAGAAGGGTAAAAGACCATTTTACCCCTAAATGGCCTCAATATTCCACAAATTGACCAAACACTAAAAGTCAACCAACAAGTCAACGGCAGAGAGTACGCTGCGCGTTCCAGCTCTCTACGCTGGGCGTACTCTGCTGTCATGCATGCATCTGGGATGCTCTGATGGGTTTTGAGCATTCTAACACTTCCTAATTGTACATGCGACCCTAATAACCTTGGATCTATGTTTTTCTAATTATCATCCAAAGTTGAATTCGAAGGTTATATTCCTATCTAGCATACATGGGGAACAATTTTTAATTTGAATGAAAGATAGAATAACTTACCTTGTTGTTTCTTATGATCCTTTCAACCTAGTGAACCTAGCACCCCAAGTGAGATGCCTCAAATGCTTCACACAACACCAAATGCTTTTGGAATGACTTTAGAGAGAATACACACTCCTAAAATCGGCCTAGCCCTCTTGTTTCTTATGTGTAGCCGATTTTGGTGGAGAATGGGTTTCTTATATAGTGTTGACACATCTAGGGTTACACCATGTAAACCCTAATGTGTCATGACTCTTCATTTCCATGACCCATGGGTTTGTAACTCCCATGGAGCATCCTATGGGAGAAACCCAACTTGATAATCCATGGAGCCTCTTAGCCCACTATACAAGTTATGGATGATTTACATAATCAACCCATATATTTAATTAGTTATCTTTTGATCACTTTATTAATTCTAAATTGATTCTTGATAAAACTAATTAAATAATATTATTAATATATTAGAACTTATAATATATTAATAAACCACAAGTGCTATTTCTCTCATTTAGTCTATCCAATTGCATGGTGCCATGCAACCCAAATTGACCATGCCGGGTCGGGTCAAGTACATACCAGAAATAGTTATGGACTTAGACACCTTATCCAATAGTCTCCCACTTGGATAAGTCTAATAACTATAACTGCAGTACTAGAGGAACCGATCGGCAATCGTAGCTCTTTCAAGGTCTCTCGGAACTGAAAAGAGGATGATACGTCATTTACGATAAGTGATCATATAATCCATTGTTCGAGATATCAGCCGGACAAATACATGGAACAAAGTCTTACTTATTGTCTAGCAGTTTGTTTCCCGATTTCCGATTTGTTTGACAAAGAACTTAATTGAACACATCAACTTAGTTCTGACCGGGCCCGGTACATAGGTCAAACAAAATCATCGAGGGGCCCAGATATCAGCTTCTATGTAGCACCTGGTTCCTGGTACGTAAAATCTATCTAAGTATTTTCATTTTTAGCTTTGGACTCGGCAAGTTGTAGGCCCGGCTCGCCGAGTGGAGACGGGTTTGGGAGCGTGTTTAAGTTGGCGACTCGGTGAGTCCCAGCTATCTGATGAAGCCCTAAATTTCAAGGGTTTGCACCCTATTTAAACCCTCTTATCCGCCCCCAAGCTCGCCCCCTTCACCCTCAGAGCTCTCTACTTCGTTCAAGCCTTGTTCCTTGTGAGATTGAAGCATTTTGGTGTGTTTTATTGAAGATTTGGAGGGGGGAAAGAGAGTAGATCAAGAAGAGAAGAAGGAGGCCAGGCATCCTTGTGTTATCTTAATGACTTCCTTGAGGTATAACTCAGTTTCCCTCTGTTTTCATGTTTATTGTCCCTTGTAGCTCCTTGAAAGTCCTTCTTGAGCCTTTCCCCAAGCTTGTTTGTGTATTAGGGTGGTAATAAGTTGTTTAGCCTCTAGATCTAGGCATGATTGAGCTCCAGGAGCTTGGATCTACTGCCTTTATGGAGCCATATTGCATGAAAGCCCTAGATCTACTCTTTTGGTGCATTTTCAGCCCTAAAACCCTCATTGGTGCTTATTTACACGTAAAGTTGAAAACGTTATGTGTTAATCAGGCCCTAGAAACCCAGATCTACGAATGGAATGAGCTGGATTCAAGCAAAATCGAGTATATAGTATTTGCATGTGGCAGACTCGGCGAGTCGTTCCTCAGACTCGGTGAGTCGAATCGCGAGTCCCCGAGTTGTCCCTCTTTTCGTGTTACGGGTTGGAGTAGTAAGTCATGGGGTGTGACTCAGTGGGTCGGAAGCCAGACTCACTCATGAAATAACTCGGCGAGTCAATACCATGACTCGGCGAGTTCAAGGCAATCTTCTTGCCTCAAGAACAGACTCGGCGAGTTGTTCATACAACTCGGCGAGTCTCAGCATAGAGTGTTCTTCGGATGAAGATGAACTCGGCGAGTTGTTCATACAACTCGCCGAGTAGGATGAAGGACTATTGGCCTTTAGCTTAGAAGGAGAACTCGTCGAGTCAATGCTTAACTCGACGAGTAGAGACGGGTTTATGGTCGGACTAAGGGATACGGACTCGGCGAGTTGGCAAGTCAACTCGGCGAGTCGGGCCAGCTGGCAGTTGACTTTGACTTTGACTCTTGGTTGGTTAGGGGTAAATGATCATTTTACCCTGAGGTCAGTTAGCAGTATTTGACTCAGGGTTTTGTGGGAAATATAGCCGGAGGATTTCCGGAGCGGCAGCAGCAGAAGACAGTCAGTTCCCATGCAGATCAGCAGCTACTTTGAGGTGAGCCACCTTCCAATAGCGGTGGGTCTACAGCCACAATGTCGGCCCACCAGTAGGGTTGTATGATAGATGTTTGTCTCTGTGATATTCATCTAGGGTTGCTACTACCTGTGATATGTTATTGTGCTAGTATGATATGATGCTATGAGCTAGTGACAGTAGGGGGAGATAGTCCCCAGTATACCGGTCGATAGGGCCGAAGGGGTGGTCATGCCCAGCCATGCTAGATAGATTATGAGATATATGTGTTATGTGGTAGTGTTAGGGGTTGAAATAGTCCCCAATATCCGGTCGAGAGGACCGAAGGGGAGACCAGCACCCAGATATGCTAGTCAGTATCCGGTCGAGAGGACCGAAGGGGAGGCAAGCTCCCAGATATACTGGTCAGTATCCGGTCAAGAGGACCGAAGGGGAGGCCAGCTCCCAGATATACTAGACAGTATCCGGTCGAGAGGACCGAAGGGGTAGGTCGGGCACCCAGATATACCTAACAATATATGTATGTTATGTGATTGTATGGTATGTGGTATATTGGGGGAACTCACTAAGCTTCATGCTTACAATTTTTAGTTTTGGTTTCAGGTACCTCTTCTTTGAAGGGGAAAGAGTTGGCGCGGTAGCGGGCCATCACACACATGCCCTGTATTCCGCATTATGAGATCTTCCTGGGGATTTGTACTCCGACATTATTATGTTTTATGAAAATGTTTTTCCAGACATGCGATATCTTTATGGAATGTTATGATCGGTGAACGTTTTATTTCGAATGTTTTGCTAAGTATATGTTTTAAAAAAATGAAATTTTTGGCTCGTATTTTTGGGATGTTACAAGTTGGTATCAGAGCCCTGGTTTGAGGGATTCAGACACACCTTCGGGGGAGTTTGAACTCAAATCTAAAAATTAAAAGATTTTGAAAAAAAATGTTTTCTAAAAGGCTAAGTAAAGGGTTTTAAGAAAGAACAAAGTGTGTGATGTGCGCGACCGGCCAAGCTCAAGTAAGTATTCCCCAAAGTACCCATACAAGCTTATGTTATGTTTACCAGTTTCAGTAGAACAGCATGCTAGAATAGGACTAAGGATCTAGGAGTGATGCCTTATGTGCCTGCTTTATGTGCTTCAGTGTATGAAAAGTTGCATGCTAGAATTGAGTAGACAGTAGTAGGATAGCCTGTTTAGGTTATGCCTGATAGTACGAGTTTAGCATTGCATGCTAGTTCAGTTTCTCTCTACGAGGATAGAGTTGCTTGAGATTGTTTCCGTTTGTCCAAATGTTGTTTGCTTTGTGCTATGTGGGCTTTGAGTGATGGGAGTTAGCTGTTAGGTGAATACGTTAAAGTCACATGTGATCAGGGTTGAATAATCTTAGAGTGTTGGATTTGACACTTTTGTGTAGCTCTTGTTTGAGTCCTAACCGTTGTAGGGATGAGTCCCTTACTCAAAGGATTATTCAAGCCTCGTCGCATGTGATTGTATCCAGGTAATAGCTAATTGGCATCACAAAGAGACCTTCAGCAGCTGAGGACTGGGTTGGGTGGAGTCAGAGGTTTCCTAGGGTAAGCCTGGGATAAGAGTAGCAGAGTTCAGCAGTAGCGAAAGGGATCTGGTGGAGTCAAGGGAGTCCTTGGAGAAGGTATGGATAGATGTGGAAGGTAGTATGGGCCAGTACTACTGAAAGCAGAGGATTCGTACCCGAACCGAGGAAGGCCAAGATAAGACCAGGGAACTTGTAGTAGGTGTGATCCCTCTAGAGGTATCAGTATCGCTAACAGTTGTTATTTCTTTTGTATTTCAGAATGGTGGTACTACGCTCGAGTCCAGCAGTTGGTAGTACAAGAGAGGGATCGGGTTCGGGATTAGGTTCCGAGCTAGTAGATGAGGGGCTACGCGAGTTCATCGCGTCAGAGATCACCAGAGGCATCCTTGAGTCGACCCCCATTATCTTCGGGTCGATCAAGGAAGGGATATTAGAGATGATGGAGGATCGCCTCAGGGCATTCAGGAGCGACATGGCATCTAGCCAGTCAGGATCTCGCACACTGACCTTCAAGGACTTCTGGGGCAGTGGTGCGCCGGATTTTCACGGGACAAAGGACCCCATAGCTGCCAGACGATGGATTGCAGACATTGAGTCTGCACAGTTGAGTAGCTTCTGCCTTGAGGGGTCGAAGGTGAGATATGTAGCAGGATGTTTGAGAGATCGAGCTAGGGATTGGTAGGAGTCCGTTGGTGACTCGTTGGGAGCCTCGGTTGTCGAGGCTATGACCTAGTCGGACTTCGTGACCAGGTTCAGGGCAGAGTTTGCGCCGGCTGTCGAGCTTTAGCAGCTGGCCAGGGAGTTCCTAGATATGAGACAGACAATGGACACTGTGGCGGAGATCACCGCCAAGCTCTGGGAGAGGGCGATGTTGGTGCCCCAATACATGGGTGATGAGGATATGAGGAGGACCCGCTATCATGACATGCTACGAGCTGATATTCGGGAGCATGTCAGTTTTTCAGCTTGCCTTACCCTGGACTCTATGATTGCCAGGGAAAGGGAGAGGGAGATAGATCTGGAGCACATTCGGAAGAGGAAGGCGGAGGAGGGGCATGTTATGGGGGCTTCGGGGAAGAAGCCCAAGGGATCATATGCAGGGCCGAAAGGCCAACAAGGGCGGGGCCGCTGTAGGAAATGCGGCAAGACGCATGAGGGAGCGTGCAAGATGGGATCGTCAGGCTGCTACAAGTGCAGCAAGTTAGGGCACTTAAGTAGGGATTGTACCACCCCTGCACCTGTGATTCAGACATCGGAGTTGTTATGTTTTCACTACAACCGGAGGGGCCACTAGAAGGCCAATTGCCCCCAGTTGACAGCATCAGCACCGGTTAAGGCGCCGGCTCCAGCTACCCTGCAGATTACAGATGGCCGGAAGGGCAAGGCAGAAGCTCCAGTGGTGAGGAGTCGGGCATTTCAGCTGACGACAGAGGAGGCACGCACCGCACCCGATGTGGTGACGGGTATGATTCTTTCCTTCTACTTTATTTTTGTGATGTTATGATATTGATATGTGCTCTGTGTATATGCATTAGGATCGTTCCATGTGAACGGTATTCCTGTTCAGGTGTTGTTTGACTCGGGTGCCACCCGATCATTTGTTTCCCTTGCGCTTAGCAAGAGGTTTACTGAGTCTTCGGGTATGTTGAATTGCCCTTTAGAGGTAGAGATTGCCGATGATCAATCGGTGCGAGCGTCAGCAGTATTCAGAGAATGTGTCCTAAGGTTATTTGAGGAGCGCTATTTGGTGGATTTGGTTCCTATCCCTTTGCGGGGGAACAAGGTGATTATAGGCATGGATTGGTTGACCCCTAATGGGGCAGTGATAGATTGCGCACAACAGTTAGTGCGGATCAGGACCCCAAGTGGGGGAGATTTGGTGATCCACGGCGAGAGGCCGTAGCATGGACCTACAGTATGTTCAGCAGCGAGAGCTAGGCGCTACCTTCAGCAGGGTTGTGCGGGATATGTCGCGTATGTCATGAATACCTGGGAGACGGGTAAGGCGATGGTGAAAGAGGTTCCAGTGGTGCGAGACTACACTGACGTGTTCCCGAAGGAGCTTCCTGGAATACCTCCGGAGCGTCAGGTAGAGTTTAGGATCGACCTAGTTCCTGGTGTGGCTCCGATAGCCAAGGCACCCTATCGGTTGGCTCCTCCCGAGATGCAGGAGTTGTCTACGCAACTGCAGGAGCTGCTAGACAAGGGATTTATTCGACCGAGCAGTTCACCCTGGGGAGCCCCGATCCTGTTTGTGAAGAAGAAGGACGGGTCGCATCGGATGTGTATAGATTACCGAGAGCTGAATAAGGTGACGGTGAAGAACCGTTACCCACTCCTGAGGATTGATGACCTCCTTGATCAGTTGCAGGGAGCATCCTGGTTCTCCAAGATCGATTTGCGTTCAGGATATCATCAGATGAGGGTCAGAGAGGAGGATGTGTAGAAGACCGCGTTTCGGACACGTTATGGCCATTATGAGTTCGTGGTGATGCCGTTTGGGCTCACCAATGCTCTTGTCGCGTTCATGGACCTCATGAACCGCGTGTGTAGACCGATGCTGGATCGGTCTGTGATAGTTTTCATTGATGACATCTTGGTTTATTCCAAGACACAGGAGGAGCACGAGGAGCATCTGAGAGAGGTTTTGGAGACCTTAAGGAGGGAGAGCTTGTACGCCAAGTTCTCCAAATGTGAGTTTTGGTTGCACGAGGTGCAGTTTCTTGGGCACCTCGTCAACCAGAACGGGATTTCAGTAGACTCGGCCAAGGTGGAGGCCGTGATGAGATGGGAGGTTCCGAAGTCTCCATACGAGATTCGGAGTTTCCTAGGATTAGCAGGCTACTATCAGAGATTCATTCAGGATTTCTCCAAGATAGTCGTACCCCTGACACGGTTGACTAGGAAGGTCGTGGTCTTTCGATGAGGGCCTGAGCAGCAGGCAGCGTTCGAGATTCTGAGACAGAGATTGTGCGAGGCGCCAATCTTAGCCCTGCCCGAGGGCGTAGAGGATTTTGTGGTATATTGTGATGCGTCCATCTCGGGTTTACGCGCGGTATTGATGCAGAGGGGTCATCTCATTGCTTATGCCTTGAGGCAACTGAAGCCTCACGAGGCCAACTCTTCTAAGAAATTGCTCCTCCACTTAGGGTAAAGACCCAGCCTGACTGAGAGCAGAAATTATCCCTATCAGTCTGAAAGCTAGCATCACTATACCCTACAACTCTCAAGTCATCACTCCCACCGAGGGTAAGGACCCAGTCCTTAGTCCTCCGTAGGTACTTGAGGATATTCTTTACCGTAGTCCAGTGTGCCTTGCCAAGGTTCCCCTGATACCTGCTAACCATGCTCAAGGAAAAGGCTACATCAGGTCGAGTACACGTCATAGCATACATGATCGATCCTACAGTCAAAGCATAAGGTATTCGACTCATTTCTGCTATCTGAGCCTCAGTACTAGGGCTTTGTGTCTTACTCAATCTGGCGTTACTCTGGATGGGTAACTCTCCTTTCTTGGATTCTTGCATGCTGAATCTCTTCAGCACTTTATCCAACTAGGTACTCTGACTAAGTCCAATTAGTCTTTTACTCCGGTCTCTCAAGATCCTTATCCCTAGAATATAGGCAGCTTCTCCTAGGTCCTTCATAGAGAAACACTACCCAAGCCAGGACTTAACTTCCTGCAGAGTTGGGATGTCATTTCCTATGAGTAGTATGTCATCCACATACAATACCAAAAAGCTAACTATACTCCCACTAGCCTTGACATATAAACAAGATTCATCTTCACTCCTAGAAAAGCCAAATTCCTTGACTTTCTCATCAAAGCAAAGATTCCATCTGCGAGGTGCTTGCTTTAACCCATAAATGGATTTCTCAAGCTTACACACTCTATTAGGGTACTTTGTATTGATAAAACCCTCTGGCTGACTCATGTAAACATCCTCAGCCAACTTTCCATTAAGGAAAGCAGTTTTGACATCCATTTGCCATATATCATAGTCATGAAATGCAGCTATGGCTAACAGAACCCTAATAGACTTAATCTTGGCCACTGGAGAAAAGGTCTCATCATAATCAACTTCTGGAGTTTGTGAGAAACCCTTTGCAACCAGTCGTGCCTTATCAGTGTGTACCTTACCATCCATGTCGGTCTTCTTCTTGAAGATCCATTTGCACTCTACAGTCTTACGACCTGGTACATTCTCAACCAAGTTCCAAATTTGATTGTGATACATGGATTGTATCTCGCTGTCCATTGCCTCTTTCCACTTGGCTGACTCAGGGCCTGCCATGGCTTCCGCATAACTATTAGGTTCATCCAGACCTATCAGTGTCTCATCACTTATAAGTGTATCACCTTCCGCAGTAATATGGAATCCATAGTAATGCTCAGGTGCATTCCTAACCCTTGTGGAACGCCTCAGAGGTACAGACTTGTCAATTGGCTCAACAGGAGTTCCCTCCTCAAGTTGAGTGCTAGGGTTTGAAGTTCCTTCACCACTTGACTCTTGAATTTCTTTAAGGTCAACTTGCCTCCCACTGTTTCCTTAGATTATGAACTCTCTCTCTAAAGAAAGTCCTCCTAGCTACAAAGACCACATTTTCACTAGGTCTGTTGAAGAGGTAACCAAAGGATTGTTGTGGGTAACCGATGAAAATACACCTCTCGCTTCGAGGTTCGAGCTTATCATGAGTCTCGCGTCTTCCGAAAGCCTCGCAACCCCAAATCTTGATGTGGTCTAGTTTGGGTACTTTACCAGTCTACATCTCATGAGGAATTTTGGCAACTTTCTTTGTAGGGACTAGATTAAGGATATGGGTGGCAGTCTCTAAGGCATACCCCCAAAATGAGATTGGTAGCGAAGCTCGACTCATCATGGAACGAACCATATCCAACAAGGTTCGATTATGCCTCTCATCTACACCATTCAACTGTGGTGTCCTGGGAGGTGTCAATTGTGAGACAATCCCACATTCCCTAAGATAGTCGAGGAACTCTAAACTAAGATACTCACCACCTCGATCGGATCGAAACATCTTAATGTTCCCGCCCAATTGATTCTCGACTTCCTGTTTAAATTCTTTTAACCTTTCGAAAGTCTCTGACTTATGCTTGATTAAGTAGACATATCCATATCTGCTGTAATCATCAGTAAAAGTCAAATAATAACGATTAACATCCCTTGTAGAATGTTAGAAGGGCCCACACACATCCGTGTGTACAAGATCCAACAACCCTTCACCCCTCTCACAAGAACCTGTGAAGGGTGACTTTATCATTTTTCCAAGTAAGCATAATTCGCAACTATCATCTGAATTTAGGTCAAATGACTCCAAGACTCCATCCTTTTGGAGTTGGCCTATGCGTTTCTTGCTTATATGTCCAAGAGGACAATGCTATAATGACACTTTATCCAAGTTATTATCATTAACATAATCAATACACAATACATTAATTTCCTAAGTTATCAACCACAGATATAGTTTCATACACGCCATCACAAGGTAATGCTTTAAAATAAAGAACATTATTAATGAAAGCATTAATCGAACCAACTTCATTATCAAATGAAAAGGTGAAACCTTGTTTATACAATGCATGAAAGGAAATAATGTTTCTTGCCATTTCTAGCGAATAACAACACTTATTCAAATCTAAACTAAACCCACTACTTAGCGATAAAGTATAAACTCCAATCTTGGTGACAAGTAAAGCTTTCCTATTCCCCATAATTAAGTTTATTCTTCCATGCTCCACATTCTCACTTCTTCTTAGTCCCTGAAAATCAAAACAGATATGAATACCACAACCGGTATCAAGGACCCAAGAGTTAGAATGGGGTGAGTTATTAGATAAGATAGTGTAAATACCTACATGGTTGGGTTACTTTCCCATCCTTCACATCTTGCTGGTATTTTGGGCAGTTCTGCTTCCAATGTGACTTTTCATGGCAATAGAAGCATTCAGCCTCTTTTGGGTCAGAAGAAGGAGTAACGAAACCTTTCTTGGTTCCACTTGAAGAAGAGCCATCAAGGGTCCTAGCCTTGGTACCCTTCAGAGAGCTCTTCCTCTTCTTCCCTCGACTTTTCCCGATTGCCAAAACCGGGGCGGAGTTTGGAGTAGGAGTGTTAACAACCAACTTCCCCTTAAGACCTGTTTCTGCGGTCTTGAGAATTCCCTGAAGTTTGCTGAGTGTGACCTCTTCCTTATTCATGTGATATGTCATGCAGAATTGATTAGAGCACGATGGTAAGGAGTGCAAAATGATATGTATTGCAAGCTCCTCAGGGAAGTTCACATTAAGCTTCAGCAACCGATCCACATACCTTTGCATTTTCTACCTGTGGCTCGTGACGGATTCCCCGTCCTTCATCATGGTTGTTATCATGGAGCAAATGATTTCATACCTCTTTTGTCGTGCACTTTGATGGTATATTTCCATCAGATCTTGGTGCATTTCAAAAGGGTAGAAGTCCTCATAGGACTTTTGGAGTTCCGTTGTCATGGTGGCCAACATGATGCATGCCACTTTTGTAGCATCCCTTTCATGTGCCCGGAAGTCAGCGGTCTCCTGGGGAGTTGCAGTGGTCTCATCAATCTTCTTAAGCTCCTTGTCAAGGACATATTCTTTGTCCTCGTAGCGGGTAATCATCCTGATGTTTCTGATCCATTCATTGAAGTTGGATCCATCAAAAGTGACCTTCCCACACAAGTTCATAAGGGTAAAGGAGTCATTAGGATTAGAGCCAGAAGCAGCATTGTTTGAACACATCTGAAAGAAGAGGACAAGATTAGTTTAGATATTAATAGAGTCCTTAATAAAATACCCAAATGTAATATTAAGGATAGGATCCAATCACAATATATTATAAATTAGAAGAGGTATGCCGTAATTCAAGCTATAACATATTTGAAAGGTAGGTGAATAACGATTCACCAATTTCCACCATGAAAAACAAAATATTAAATATTAGGTTTTTGATTCATTCTTAGAAATTCCTAGATTCTTTTGAGATTCAATGAACTTTTCAAAGGCATGTTTCAATCTCGAGTGTGCCCTCCAAGTTTTGTGACTGGGATACCGAGGATCACAAAACGAGGTGTGAAGTAACCATGCAAATCACTTGGTACCCTTAAATTTTATCACTCAATCGATGTGTCGGTAAACAACACACGCTCCACCGATGCTATGGTAAACCTTAATTCACCCTTTACCTACCTTGTTAAGTCCAAGTTAGTGTGTCGGTTAACCACACACGCTCCACCAACGACTTAAACAAAGTGTAAAGTGTAATTTCATGGATTAGCACCTTATTCACATTTTTCCTAAAGTAACTAAGCTTGAGAATTTAGTAAAAGCATTTAGTTACTCTATAATATTCATCATACTTTTAATGAGAATTTATAAGTCCTTGTCTTACCCGTTCGGCTAACGACCCTCCACCGATCAAGGAAGCGGTGGGTGAGAGTGGACACCCATTAAGTTGCCATTTTATAGGCAACAACCTTATACCCCCCTTATAGACCAACTTCGTGAATGAGGCGTACTAGCGGTAAGACGACTTGCTCTTATACATACATACATACATACATACATACATATATATATACATACATACATACATATATATATATATATATATATATATATATATATATATATATATATATATTAACTTATAATATTATAAAGTATAAGGGTTGAATTTTAACTTTCAAAATTCTAAGGGTTGGAACTAAAGTTTTAATCAAGACTTTAGTTGTTCCAAAACTTGAGGGCAAGTTTTGTAAACTTTCAAAACTTTTCATTTCTTATAACTTATGAGTTAATTGAGTAATAAAAGGAAGACTCTTCATTTTTATAACTCATGTGTTCTTTTAATGGTTTTAATGAAAGTGTGATTTTTGATTTTCCATAACTTGAGGAAAAGTTATGGACTCCATTAAAACACATTATGATCATGAATTAAACTACCATGAAGGTTACAAGCAATTCCTATGATCATCTAATCTTCATAAGTTCAAGAACATGAATATGAACACTTTTGAGAATCAAAAATTACACTTAAAACTTCGTAATTTTGATAATTGCCATTGCAAATGGATTAGCATAACCATTACACCATCTAAATTAAGTATTCAAGTACAAAAACAGTTTAGGGTAATGTTTCTAGTCCATTTACAGCAACAAAAGTCGAAAATTTGCATTCTGAGGCTCCTACTCGTCGAGTGCACAAACCTACTCGACGAGTAGGATGAATTTACACATGAACTCGGCGAGTCCCCCCATGGACTCGGCGAGTTCAACAGGCAGATTGCACAAAATTGACTTTTTTCAACAATTTTGCACAAATAACAAACAAACAAGCCTAGGCTCTGATACCACTGATGGGTTTTGAGCATTCTAACACTTCCTAAGTGTACATGCAACCCTAATAACCTTGGATCTATGTTTGTCTAATTATCATCCAAAGTTGAATTGCAAGGTTATATTCCTATCTAGCATACATGGGGAACAATTTTTAACTTGAATGAAAGATAGAACAACTTACCTTGTTGTTGCTTATGATCCTTGAAACCTTGTGAGCCTAGCACCCCAAGTGTGATGCCTCAAATGCTTCACACAACACCAAATGCTTTTGGAATGACTTTAGAGAGAATACACACTTCAAAAATCAGCCTAGCCCTCTTGTTTCTTATGTGTAGCCGATTTTGGTGGAGAATGGGTTTCTTATATAGTGTGGACACATCTAGGGTTACACCATGTAAACCCTAATGTGTCATGACTCTTCATTTCCATGACCCATGGGTTTGTAACTCCCATGGAGCATCCTATGGGTGAAACCCAACTTGATAATCCATGGAGCCTCTTAGCCCACTATACAAGTTATGGATGATTTACATAATCAACCCATATATTTAATTAGTTATCTTTTGATCACTTAATTAATTCTAAATTAATTCTTGACCAAACTAATTAAATAATATTATTAATATATTAGAACTTATAATATATTAATAAACAACAAGTGTTATTTCTCTCATTTAGTCTATCCAATTGCATGGTGCCATGTAACCCAAATGGACCATGTCGGGTCGGGTCAAGTACATACCAGAAATATTTATGGACTTAGACACCTTATCCAACATGCTCAACCCCTACATTGTGCATACTGGGATTACGCCCAGTGTATGTCCCAGTTTCATTCTTTCTACTCATTTTGTCTTAATTAGTTAAGACCTTGGCTCATATCACAGATCTGGTCTCCCTAATAGCTCTTACTCCATTAAGCCAGTGTCTTTAAGCCTTTGCATGGCTGATATGGTCACAAACACACAAAACATCCACTCCCTTATCTCAAAAAGCTCATATCTCATGCATGGCTTGATTCCAGCTTCCAAGACTAGATTTTTATGATACTTCACCACTAAATACACTCAAAGGGGTTGATCATAGTCTTTGGAGCACAATATCTCATAAAGTCTCCAACTTTTGGGACAAAACCCTAAAATACTCTACCATGATGCACAAAATGAAAGAGTGATAAAGCTTGAAGCTTTATACCTCTATATGAAGCCCCCAACACAACTATGCTCAGATCCAAGGGCTTGGACTCTCACTCCTTCTTCTCCAAAGCTTCTTCTTCACTCCATCAACACACAAAATCACTCAAAGGCTCTCAAATGCACTCACCAGCTCTATGGATGAAGGTTTAGGGTTTAAGAGGTTTTGTTGTCTGAGAATGGTGGCCAGGAATGAGGCCATCATATCTTTTATATAGGGATGCACCCTAAATTAGTGATTTCACTCTAGGCCTAGTACGTCCAGCGTACCCTCTGGTACACCTAGCGTACTAGGTGGCTTCTGCATCAAAAGCATGCACATAAGTACGTTGAGTTTACACTCGCGTACGCCCCACATACTCATTCACCACCTTTTCTCAAGAGGGCTAAAATGGATAAGTACTCAAAAGACCAAGGGTTACAAGGTATACCTAGACTTGGGATGTTACAATTTGCCTTAAAAGAGAGTATTCAAGTATCATCTTCATCGTTATGTACTTAACACCTTATGAGACAAAAACTAGAGAGAATATAGAGATGAGAAGCCAAAATTTTCATGGCTTTTGCTTGTAAAAGAAGGGAGAAAATTAGTTCTTTTAAGTCCTTACTTCAAGCCTTTATCACATAGGTCTTAGCACTTTAATACCCATGCGTTATCAAATAAACTAGTCATGCTTTCTAAGAGCACGTGTGTTGAATAAAATCAAAAGCAAGTCTTCTTTCTTCTTTATGGTCTCCTTGATATATTTATAAAAAGAAGAAGCTTGTTTTTATATAAAAACTCTTATAATTTTTATAAATTATAAAACATATAAATTATAAAACAAATAACCATTTTTGTCCAAAAAGATGTACATTACATAACAAATCATATCTTATGATATAGTATGACATATTTTGATACTTAGCATTGAAAATTAAAATTTTCATGAAATAAATAATTTACTATTAATTACAAGATATATAGTTTTATTTATCAAGAATCAAATTCTTATAAATAATAAATTTACATCAAGTTGTTGTTAGTGTGAGCTTTTGGGATCATATATTATCTAACAATATCATTCTATGATGGCTATTGGGCATATAGGTCTTTCAAGGTGCTCTATTGAATAGGCACAAAATGGCACTCTTGGTTAGCCTGTCGACAATCACCCATATAGTATCTACACCATGAGGAGTCTTTGGCAGATGGGTGATTAAATCCATTGTAATCAGCTCCCACTTCCGCATCGGGATATTAAGAGGCTGTAATTTTCCTTTTATGAATTGAAAACTTGGATTTGTGCACCTCATCCATCAGTATCTGTCAAGCCCCACCTGAATACGGAACCCAAAATCTGTCATGCAAGGTCAACAACCCATGACTGTATATGTCAAAAGTCAAAATTTACCCCCACAATCCTCTCGCTCTTATTGTTATCCTCCTTGACTACCTCAGTCTAGGCCTTCTTGATCATCTCTAATATGGGAGTAATCACAGTCATCCTCAAACACAATTTTTTAATCAGCGCATGAGTTGTCTTCTAACTTAATGCATCAACAACCATGTTGTCCTTGCCTAGATAACAAAGGAATTCGCAGTCGTAGTCTTTCACCACATCCAACCATTTACACTGCCTCATGTTCTAATTCGATTGATCCATCAAGTACCTCAAGTTTTTGTGATTCAAGTAAATTATACATCGAACTCAATACAAATAGTGTCTGAAAATCTTAAGAGCAAATATTACTGCTCATAACTCCAAATCATGTGTTAGATAGTTAGCCTTGTGAGGCTTCAACTGTCATGAGGCATAATCGACTACTTGTCCTCGTTGCCTAAGAACGACTCCAAGTCCCATGATTGATTCATCACTATAAATTACCATATCATTAACACCTTCGAGAAGAGTCAATATAGGAGCCTCACATTACGTCCTCTTTAGAGTCTCGAATATTGTTTGCTACTCAGCATCCCAACGAAAAAGAACATCCTTCTTTTTCAAACAGGTCAATGGTACTGCAATCACGAAGAAGTCATGAATAAATCTCCTATAATATCCTGCAATTCCTAGAAAAGTTCAAATCTCAGAGGGAGTGTTCGGGACCTACCACTGCATCACCGAATTGATCTTCGCTGGGTGGACCAGTATACCATTCTGGTTAACAAGGTGCCCTGAGAATTAGATCTCTCGTAACAAAAACTTGCACATAGAGAACTTGGCAAAAAACTTCTCCCTCCTAAGGACCTCTAACACCTCCCTCAGATGCTCCTCATTTTGTTCCCTTATCTTAGAAAAGGGAACAAAATATCTGTCACACCCCCAAACCGAAACGGCGGAAACGTTCGGGGGTGGCTGACGTCATGCGTAGTATCACAACAATTGTATCATAACAAGCATAGTAAACACAACCAGACGTTGAATACATATATGAAAAGTTTTACATTATTTAATACATAGTTTTGTTCATATCAAAAGTAAAATATTAAAGACGCGACTCTAATGCTCCGACTTCTCCGAACTCCTGGAAGTACCTGTCTACCAATTCCCTGAGAATACAAGCAGTTTTGTAGAATATCAGCATAAAGCTGGTGAGTTCATAAGCATTTAGTTTTAGTGAGAAAATGTTCTTTGAATCCATTTGAAAAATGTTCTTCAAGAAAATCCTGTATTTTCTTATAAAAAAATGGTCTTCAAAGAGTGTCTATTAGTAGAAATTAAACCATCAGTTTTAGAAAAACATGTTATCCGTCCTAGAGGTAGAGATGTCAGTTTAGAAGTCCTTGATTTCTAACAGCATATATAAAAGTAGTTTTATTACTTAAAATAAAACAAATGAAGAAGAGAGTCCGTAAACAAAGTTAGTTTATACTTATTTTGTGAGTCGTATAACCATACTTGATATGACCGAGAAACCTTTATAACGTTCTTCAGGCGTTAAGATAAATGGCATTTGTTCACCCCAAGCGTGCCCACCTAACTGTAGCTAGCAATTCAGGTGTGGGATTGTCAGCCCCGAATAGATCTATTCACAAATCTCACGCTCTCCCTCCAGGAGACTCTGGTTATACTAAAAGGATTTATCACTATACACCTAAGGGTACAGTATTGAAGTAGCGCCTCACAATTCTGTATAATCTAGTTTACTAGCAAGAAATCAGTATAAGACAGTAATTATCCTTGAATAAATGTACTTTATACTTCTGAGAAATCATATAACATAAACTAAATCTGCAATAGTTTATATATATTCATTTATGAAATCTGATTAGGTAGAGACTGCCTAGAGGGTTATCCCAAACTATACCCATTATATTTTATTAGAGTTGATATGGAAAATGCTTTGTAAAAACCTTTCTGAAAGCTATGAAGTTTGATTTCCAAAATAGAAGTTTCCTTTATGCTCAACATATTACAAAAAGAGATAAAATATATGAATACGTTATTAAATGAGGAAATCGTTGGACTGCATTAATAAGTTTAAAACTTCATAAAATACTTTGAGTTTGGCTTGTATTCTCTCCCTGAACACATTAAAAACACGAAAAATGTAGGGGTATGAACTCACCTCGGGTGATTTGAACAAAGGATTGGCATGAAAAATTGGGTGTTCAAGTGAAGCCTTGAACACGATTTGATCCTAATTAACATGCAGTGATACATAAAGGAGTCAAATGAAGGTATTTCACCACTAAATGTGATGGAGAACCACTCTAGGAACTTAGGACTACTTTCACTAAGCGTTAGTACCTTAAAGGATTGCGTTAGGTGAGTGTACGGCCCCCTTTAAGGTGTGTGCAGCCATGGTGTGCGGCCAGGCTGTGTGTGTGATTGCACATTGGAGTGTGCGGCGAGAATGTGCGGCCAGGGTGTGTGTGCGGCTACACACGGGAGTGTGCGGCCGTACACTCTTCGTTTATGCTCCAAACGTCGACTTTCAAGTATTTCAAGGCTCAAACCAAGTCCAACTAAGAAATAGAGGGCCAAAACTCTCACTTTGGAGGGTTTTTGAGGTGTGTACGGCCACCTTATGAAGGTGTGCGGCCGTACACCTTCAAGTGATGAAGAACACGAAGAACATGAAGAGTTTCAGGCTTAGATTTAGGTGTTTTACCTGTATAACAAGCTAAATGATGGAATTCTTCACGTTTCTGAGGCCCTTAGAGTGTTCTTGGATGAAGTTTTTAGAGAGAGAAAGTAGAGAGAGAAAGTAGAGTGCAGCCAAATGAAAGGAATGAGTGAGGGGGTCACCCTATACAAATAGGGATGAGTGTGCGGCTGGAGGATGGGTGTGCGGCCACACACTCATGTGTGCAACCATACACTCGGGTGTGCAGTCACACACTCATGTGTGCATCCATACACTCAGGTGTGCGGCCATACACTCATGTGTGTAGCCATACACCCAGGTGTCTGGCCACACACTCATGTGTACAGCCATACACTCGGGTGTGCGCCACACACTCATGTGTGTGGCCACACACTCCTTTTGATGGAATGTTTGGCCTATTGAAACCCTAAATCTTAAACCAACCCATCCCTGATTCAAAATTTGGTTGTACCCAAGGCTTTAAATGCTTAAATGAGCCCTTAATCAGTGCTAGGAGTTAACAGAAATGAGTTTAACTTAGACTAACTGACTAGATGTACCGGGTAAAAGTTTTCGGGTTGTCACATCATCCCCCCGTTAGAGTGAATTTCGTCCCGAAATTTAAGAATAAGAATATAACTCATGCCCTTGGAAAAGATGGAGGTACCTAAGGTTCATGGGAATTGCAAATGTCTCATCGGACAGACACTTATTTAGGTTTGACATGTGAAAGACGGGATGTATGTTGCTAAGTTCTCTAGGTAACTGGAGTTTGTACGCTACGGGACCGATCCTAGCTAAGATATCATACGGTCCAACGTATCTTGGATTTAGCTTTCTACGCTTTCCGAAGCGTATCAGACCTTTCCAGGGTGAGACCTTTAAAAGGACACGACCACCAACTTGGAATTTCAAGGGTTTTTGTCTCTCATCGGTGTAGTCCTTTCGTACGATCCTTTCTACCGTCTCTCAGATGGTGACTTGCGAGAGTGCTATTGTGGAATTGACACTTGTCTAGCTGTGTGTTGCCCACCACAGCCCAACGCCGATGGGGTTTGTACTTATGGCTGCAGAGGGCTTCAAACGGCGCAGCCTTGCTACTGAAAAGGTCGCTGTTGTTGCAAGAAAGTTCAATTAAGGGTAGATGTGTGTCCCACAATGCATCTTCAATTGTCCGGATGGTTTCCTTACTTTTTCCTTCTCTTTGTGGATGATACTCTTCATATGAATACTTTTGGGTTTTGAAGAGAGATGAATTTTTCAAAGTTCGCATCTAGTTTTTCGTCGCGAGCGACGGGAGTTTCGCGATCGAACGATTTAAGACAAAAGGGTTTGATATAACATAGACTCAGTCGAACTAGAAAGGATGATGTCGTAGAATCATGCGTTAAGTTAGTTCGGGAGGATCGTTTTGTTAGAACATTGATATTCCTAGATGAACGTCTCTAGTGTTTTCTGTGTTTCATTTGACCTTGGTGGGTACTACTAATGTGAGGGTCCTGATGTTTTGAAACTATGAACTCTTGATGGAATGGTTCTCACTAGATTTTCCTATGATTGCTTGGCGTATACAAGTCATGAATAAACACAACTGACTCTAATGTAACACTAGGCTACCATAATTTACCCATTAGGGCATCAACTTTTGAAAGTACGTTGTGATTAAATTTGGACGGGAAAGAAATCACGATTATGAATATTTATTGAGGTTTTCGGAACATACCAATACACAGCAGGTTTCTTTGATGCTTCCTCATTCCCTGCGGTTAGACTCCTTTTATTCCTCATTGTTCTTCTTTGTTGGGCGGTCTCTTTTGAAATGCCCCCATTTCGCCACATGCACCGCACACTTGAACTATGCTAGCATCGGTAGTGGAAGTGAGGTATTGAGTCGGGGTCTTTGTGAAGCGAGCTTCCTTGCCATCCTTAGCCCTTGGAAAATTTCTTTTGAAATGCCCTTCACTAGCAGAGCGGTAACAGGTTGGACTAGCCCCAACATTGGTATTTAGAGTGACGAAATTGACAAGGGTCCTACATCTGCTGGAGGTGTGCCCCTTCCTATTGCATATGGTGCAATGCAGCACTTGACAGACTCCATGATGATGGTAGTTGCATTTTCTGGAGTGCGGGAGGTTTCCGAAGTAGGGTGTGGTTGGTGTTGGAACAGTAGGGCTAACTGGGGTATTGACTACCCCAATTCGTTGCCTTTCCGTAGGTCCTTAGGTTGAACAAGTTCCTTTAAACTTTCATTTCAGGAGGTTAGGTTGGGGATCAAGAGTGTCCTTTCCAGTAGGCACTTGTTGTTGAGGTTGGTTAACACCATGGTTTGGCCTACCATTAACACTTCTACTCGCATTTGTGTTGTTAGCGTTAAGCACAGCTAGGGCGGCTACTACGGCTGCTGTAACAGTAGCTTGGAACATAGTTGAGTCCATCTGGAGGATTGGGGCCTTACCAGTGGGTTGGTTCTGCTTCTTCGGAGACATAATCTGCTATGTGTCAAGAAAAGAGTTTGTGAGTAACAATGGTTGCCTCTGGATGTATCCTAAACTTTTATCTATGCACTAAGATTTCTCGTTTTTTATTCAACCCACATCCCCATGATGTGGTCCTAGCAAGAAATGAAAATGATTTGAACGCAATAAAGTTCACATATAATAACATACGAGCTCCTTGCTGTTCAGCTCATTGCGCTGGTTGGATAACTCTCACATTTTCTTCGACTCTAGACGATATGGAGATTTAGCTATAAGGATAGTTCCGGGGATCGAGTCGATACGGGATTCAACTAGACACTCGGAAGAAATCCCTTAAATGTCTTTGGGGAAGACATCAGGAAAGTTGCAGACTTCAGAGATGCTCTCGAGGCCTTTAACTTTTTGCGTCTCATCGACAACATAAGCCAGGAATGCATGGCATCCCTTTTTCGCAGATACTTCTGGACTCTGGCGCAGGAAATGATATGAAGGTTCGAACAAATTCTATCACTATGACCAGTGAGGACTTCGTCAGAGGTAAATATTGAAACGAATCGCCCTTTCGAAGCAAAGGACATCAACACGATTTGGGCTCAACCATCTCATGCCGATTATGACGTCATAGCTTGTTATGGAGACTGATATGAAATCTATGGGGAAAAGGAATGATCGTCTTAAGGTAAGAGTACTTCCTATGACACATGTTTCTAAGACAAAACGGTAGTGTGACTTTGATAAAGTTGCTTAATTTGCATGTTATCGATCTAAGGTATACTTTTGACAAAGATCTTCTTTAACTGAAATATCGTTGTTGCCATCATAACTAAAACGGAGATTACCCATATTTCGGAACCCTTGACCTAAAAATAGGTCTAAGTTATTCTAACAAGGAAAGAATCTTGGCAACATGAAGGACATGGATGTTTACAGAAAAGAGCTACTTGGAACATTGATATAAAGGTTATTCCTTAGATCAAAAAGGAAGGATGAGTAGAGTATTCTCCTATCGGCGATGGGCACTTCTCGGACGGATCCTTAAGTTAGCCAGCTGGCGCTCCATGTCAAGCAGGTGGCTCTCATATACCGTCTGGCGTGCTCGGAGCTCTATGAGCTCAGCTCGAGTGGTAGCTAACTCTCGCTGTAGGGCTTCATTGTTCCTTGCAGCTCTCGCATGAGCAATCTCAAAGCAACGGATGTGGTCCGTGCTGGTGTTCGAATCAGCTTCGAGCTCCATAGTTCGCTGAAGGGTTTCCATACATAGCTCCACATTACGAGCCACTCAGCGTATCAGGATTGGAAGGGCCCTGTCTGGGGGGCTCCTTCATTTAGATTGTAGAAGTTGTGGTTTCCGTTATATGGGAGGGGTTGGTCTTGCTTATAGCTCCACCTATTCAAACTCCCGACCCACATAGACGATGGACCTTGGAGTTCAAATCAAGGGTTAGGATTTGGTATTGGGGTCAATTGAGGTATGTTTTTGAATTCGGGTTCCGAGTCAATCACTTTGGGAAATGGTTCGGCAATGTCATTTTCCAAAGGGATTTCATGGTTTCCTTCTGGCTCTGGCTCGATCCATCCATCATCTCCTTGGTTGGGAAAGTACGGGTCACCAGGAAGATGGAATCTAGCCATGCTATCTACACGAGGCGAGGTTAAAGGAATAGTTAATAGGCATCAAATCTATAATACTTCTAATGATGGATTCTTGGGTAAGTTTTTGGTTCGGTCGTTATAGCATCCTAAAAGACTACTATAGTATTTTAACCCTTATGTTTGACTCTAGAACTTTTCTGGTACCTAGGTAAGTTTTAGACTTGATGTGACACCACAGTCACTCCCAAGCACATGTTGGTCGTGTCTCGAATGAATATAGTTGATCAGGCTATATTGACCTTATACATGATTACATAACTGCCTAGGTTTAACCGCGATGTCCAACATCTAAATACTTTTGTTTTGTTCTACTTATGACATTGGTTCGGGTGCTTAGTTATACTTGTATACTTTTATAAAAATACTTATATTTTTTAAAGTATACTTTTAGTTTAGAGCACTTAGGCCGCTTAATGTTTATAATTGTATACCATGTATGGTTCGGTATACTTAGTTCACTATAAACAAGATCTCTGATACCAATCTGTCACACCCCTAAACCGGAACGGCGGAAACATTCGGGGGTGGCTGACGTCATGCGTAGTATCACAACACTTGTATCATAGCAAGCATAGTAAACACAACCAGACATTGAATACATATATGAAAAGGTTTACGTTGTTTAATACATAGTTTTGCTCATATCGAAAGTAAAATAGTAAAGACGCGACTCTAATGCTCCGACTTCTCCGAACTCTTGGAAGTACCTGTCTACTAATTCCCTAAGAATACAAGCAGTTTTGTAGAATATCAGCATAAAGCTGGTGAGTTCATAAGCATTTAGTTTTAGTGAGAAAATGTTCTTTGAATCCATTTGAAAAATGTTCTTCAAGAAAATCCTGTATTTTCTTATGAAAAACGGTCTTGAAAGAGTGTCTATTAGTAGAAAATAAACCATCAGTTTTAGAAAAACATGTTATCCGTCCTAGAGGTAGAGATGCTAGTTTAGAAGTCCTTGATTTCTAACAGCATATATAAAAGTAGTTTTATTACTTAAAATAAAAAAAATGAAGAAGAGAGTCCGTAAACAAAGTTAGTTTATACTTATTTTGTGAGTCGTATAACCATACTTGATATGACCGAGAAACCTTTATAACGTTCTTCAGGCGTTAAGATAAATGGCATTTGTTCACCCCAAGCGTGCCCACCTAACTGTAGCTAGCAATTCAGGTGTGGGATTGTCAGCCCCGAATAGATCTATTCACAAATCTCACGCTCTCCCTCCAGGAGACTCTGGTTATACTAAAAGGATTTATCACTATACACCTAAGGGTACAGTATTGAAGTAGCGCCTCACAATTCTGTATAATCTAGTTTACTAGCAAGAAATCAGTATAAGACAGTAATTATCCTTGAATAAATGTACTTTATACTTCTGAGAAATCATATAACATAAACTAAATCTGCAATAGTTTATATATATTCATTTATGAAATCTGATTAGGTAGAGACTGCCTAGAGGGTTATCCCAAACTATACCCATTATATTTTATTAGAGTTGATATGGAAAATGCTTTGTAAAAACCTTTCTGAAAGCTATGAAGTTTGATTTCCAAAATAGAAGTTTCCTTTATGCTCAACATATTACAAAAAGAGATAAAATATATGAATACGTTATTAAATGAGGAAATCGTTGGACTGCATTAATAAGTTTAAAACTTCATAAAATACTTTGAGTTTGGCTTGTATTCTCTCCCTGAACACATTAAAAACACGAAAAATGTAGGGGTATGAACTCACCTCGGGTGATTTGAACAAAGGATTGGCATGAAAAATTGGGTGTTCAAGTGAAGCCTTGAACACGATTTGATCCTAATTAACATGCAGTGATACATAAAGGAGTCAAATGAAGGTATTTCACCACTAAATGTGATGGAGAACCACTCTAGGAACTTAGGACTACTTGCACTAAGCGGTAGGACCTTAAAGGATTGTGTTAGGTTTGTGTATCGCCACCTTTAAGTTGTGTGCGGCCATGGTGCGCGGCCAAGCTGTGTGTACGGTTGCACAAAGGAGTGTGCGGCCAGGGTGTGTGTGCAGCTGCACACGGGAGTGTGCGGCCGTACACTCTTTGTTTATGCTCCAAATGTCGATTTTAAAGTGTTTCAAGGCTCAAAACATGTCCAACTAAGAGATAGAGTGCCAAAACTCTCACTTTGGAGGGTTTTTGAGGTGTGTACGGCCACCTTATGAAGGTGTGCAGACGTACACCTTCAAGTGATGAAGAACACGAAGAAAATGAAGAGTTTCAAGCTTAGATTTAGGTGTTTTACCTGTATAACAAGCTAAATGATGGAATTCTTCACGTTTCTGAGGCCCTTAGAGTGTTCTTGGATGAATTTTTTAGAAAGATAAAGTAGAGTGCAGCCAAATGAAAGGAATGAGTGAGGGGGTCCCCCTATATAAATAAGGATGAGTGTGCGGCTGGAGGATGGGTGTGCGGCCATACACTTGGGTGTGTGGCCACACACTCATGTGTGCGGCCATACACTCGGTTGTGCGGCCACACACTCATGTGTGCGTCCATACACTCGAGTGTGCGGCCACTCACTCATGTGTGTAGCCATACACTCGGGTGTGCAGCCACACACTCGTGTGTGCAGCCATACACTCGAGTGTGCGGCCACATACTCGTGTGTGCAGCCATACACTCGGGTGTGCGGCCACACACATGATTTTAACTTTGATGGAGTGTTTGGCCTATTTGCAACCCTAAATCTTAAATCAACCCATCCCTAATTCCAAATTTGGTAGTACTCAAGGCTTTAAATGCTTTAATGAGCCCTTAATCAGTGCTAGGAGTTTACATAAATGATTTTAACTTAGACTAACTGACTAGATGTACCGGGTAGAAGTTTTCGGGTTGCCACAATATCATCGATAAACATGATCATTGAATGATAGATAATCGTTATGCACACACATTTTATTAGATCCATGAACTTAGTTGGTGGATTAGTGAGCCCAAAAGGCATCACTACAAATTCATAGTGGCTGTACCGAGTTCTAAAGGACGTATTTGGTACTTCCTCTCTTTCTTGCATTTGATGGTACCCTAATCGTAGATCAATATTGGAATGTTGTGATGCACCATGAAGTTAGTTAAACAAGTTTTCAATCGTTGGCAATGGATAATGATTCTTCGATATGAGTTTCTTAAGTTCATTGTAGTCAATACACATCCAGTGCCAACCATCCTTCTTCTGGACATACAAGATTGGTGCTCGACAAGGTGAACTGTTTGGTCGAATGAACCCCTTGTCTATCAAATCATGATGATGATTGGACAACTCCTGCATCTCTGGTGGTCCAAGACGATATGGTGCCTTGGTTATCGGTGTTGCACCAAGGAATAGGTCAATCCTAAACTCAACATGTTTCTTCAAAGGCACACCCGTCAATTCCTTGGTGAAAACATTAGGGAACTCACAAAGTATTGGTAGTTCTTTAATGGACTCCCTATTATTTCCTCAAGTGTTGACAACATATGCCAAAAATACCATGCAACCATGTTGAAAATACATCATGGCCTTCGTGGCAGCACAGAAAGTCGTACTACTTCTAGAACTGTCAATGGAGATGGTAAGCTCTCTCCCACTTGGGGTTTGAACTCGTACTAACACTCTTTTACAATCAATCAAGGCTCGAAAATTGGTCAGCCAATCCATGCCCACCACTATGTTAATTTCACACATAGGAATAGGAATGAGATATATTGATAACTTCGCGTTATAAATCTTTAGGATACGACCACAGTAAACACTCGATGCTCTAACTTTCCGGTCATCATCTAGCTTGACCTCGAGAGGTTGGCCCAAATCTCCTTTGGAGACATTGAAATTATTGCTAAACACAAGTGACGTGAAGGAATGGATAGCCCCCGTATCAAACAACACTAAAACTTCTCCTTCCTAAGGACCTCCAACACCTCCCTCAGACACTCCTCATATTGTTCCATTGTCTTAGAAAAGATTTGTCCTAATGTTTCTAATTCACTATACTAAACTACTCTTTAGTGTCCTATCTCACACCTATATGCTCAATGAGCTCAACACTAAATTTCCTAGACTCTCCTTCTAGGATTCCCCCCATCCATGCTCTAGTACCGCTGTAAGTCTCTTCGAACATCAATAGTTCACTTGCTTTTGCAATTCGTATGTAATACAGGATTGGATAGATGGTCGAATAAATGATTATGCCTAAGCCCACAAAACAATGAATGGGAAGTAAGGCTATAGAATCCTAGTTATGTAAAACTCTAAAGCATATACTTAGAAACCATATAATATTATCACATGTTTCAGCTAGCACCTAACAACCATTTCCTAAGGCTACAAGGCAACCTAGTTATCAGAAAATTCTAACATACACTTCCTGAAGGAATACTTAGCGTACATATTAGCATGCATTTCTAATAGTTCACATATCAACAGATACAACAAGTATGGATATATTGGGAATTGTTTTCCATTCGGAGCTCTGACTAACTGTATGTATTGCTTCCTTTTTCTTTGTAAAAATTCATTTTTCAAATTTGTTTGTAAAAAATCTCATATCCTTAGTTTGAGTTTGGAATCACACGAGTGTTCATCCAAATCCCTCAAACCAGGGCTCCGACATGAACTTGTAACTGATGGGTTTTGAGCATTCTAACACTCCTAAGTGTACATGCAACCCTAAATACCTTGGATCTATGTTTTCTCTATTATACATGCAAATATGAACTTTCCAAGGTATTATCCTAATCTAGCATACAAAACAACGAAGATAACAAGACAGAATGCACACCTCTTTGATGTAGAATGTCTTCATGAAGCTTGAGTGCCTAGTGCCCCAAGTGTGACACCTCAAATGGTTCACACAACATCATATGCACTTGGAAGACTTAGAGAGAAAAACCAAACATCATGAAAATCAGCTAGCCCTTACTTTTTCTAGTGGCCGATTTTTCCCAACAATATGATCTTTATATAGTGTCACAATTAGGGTAAACCCAAATTGTCATGGCTTTCCATTTCCTTGAATCCATGGGTTCAAATACACCATGGAGCATCTTATGGGTTTTATCCCAACTTGATAATCCATGAAGCATTAGCCCACTATACAAGTATGGATGATTTACACAATCAACCCATATATTTAATTAGTCTTCTTTTGATCACTTAATTAATCCTAGATTAATTCTTGATCAATACTAATTAAATAATCTTATTAATATATTAGAACTTATAATATATTAACAAACCTTAAGTGTTATTTCTCTCATTTTAGTCTATCCAAATGCATGATGTCATGCAACCCAAATGGACCATGTCAGGTCGGGTCAAGTCTTACCAATTATACTTATGGACTTAGACATTAATCCAACAGTCCCCCACTTGGATAAGTCTAAAAATACTATTGCGTATGACTTCAAGAACCGACTGGCAATCATAGCTCTCGAAAGCTTCTGTCGAACTCTGACCTTGTCAATGAACTCTGACCTTTGTCAATGACTTGTCCATTAGATAAGGGATCATATATTCCTCCGTTCTAGATATCATATGGACTGAGACATGGATTATAATCATTCTCTATGTCCATTTGTTGTTTCCCGATTTTCGATTTATGACGACTGACTAATTGAAAAAATCAAATCAGTCCTGGCCCGGCCGAGCACTTCCATTTGTCATCATCAAATCATCGAGGGGCCCATAGATATCGCTTTTATCCTGAAGGTAAAAGCAATGGATAAACTTTGACTCATATGGCTTGTTCTACTACTTGTTGAATCATACACAAAGGCACGTTTTATAACATCGAGTTACCGAATGTGTTTTCATGCAATCAATGTATAACTAACTCATAGTAACAACTCATATCTCTAGGTTTGAAGAATATAAGATATTATCGTCTCATGATCACTCGTGATAAAATCCATGAAGTGATTCCAATGAGTGCGGGTTGAATCCAATACTCAAAACTTATGAGCACTCATGAGTGTTGTAGCCCTTTATCCAACATCTTAGACCACTACAAGCCAACCCATGACAGTCTTGATTCATATCTACTTCCAACATATGACCGACTGTGGATGGTTTGAATAACTTAGTCATTCCGAAAGAATAACCTAGTTTATTCTGGAAGTCAAAACATGCACAGTGAAACACAATAATAATTGAATCCAATATGGTATCAAAACCTATGAACATAAATAAAGCACCTTTTATTTATCACCATATGATTACACATTATTCATTGTATACTTTTTCAGTTATCAACTTTATTCTTGAATTTAAAACAATTGTTGTCCCATGCTCCAAGCATGTACACTATGTTATTCTAAACACTAGTCATGCCATACACCAAGTATGCATACTATGTTTGTCTATGATCTTTACTTTGTGAATTAGATCAATTAAACATAACTCCAATGATCCTCTTTCACAGTCCCAAACCCTTATTGCAAATGCAAGAATTCCAAATTCATGCCATTTAATGAAATCCGTTACATTCTAAACTTATATGCATTGATCCTCTTGTAATGATTATGCACAAAGTCAGAAAGACTTGACAACAACCATTACAGATCATTCCAAAGGGGATCAGCTCCTTGGAAACATCCTTCTTGCATTAAGTTTCCTAATCTTACACAGATTGAATAATTTCTAACTTTAAAACATTTCCAGATTCCATTTTGACTATCACTTCTGAACAAGAGTTGCCTCCTTACAGATTATGTCAATATGGTCCTTCCAGAATTATCACTATACTTCCAACTGTCCTTGAGCAACCAATCTTTGGTAAACCTTAGATTGTCATCGACAATTGTTTAATCCTTTTAGTCATATCCAATTCTAGACCTTTTCCCTTCTTAACGCCCCAGGCATTTGGAAAATTTTAGAAAGGATGAATATAGCACATGTAATTGATCCTATATCCGAAGCATATGGGAAATGATTCATGATGTCTCACATGAAGACTAAACCAGTCTTTTTCTATAACATTTCTATTTCTATTTGCCCAGTTCTCAAAACTCAGATTATGAAAAGGGATGTCGTAATCATAACCAAATTTGAGAACGCAAATAATAGAACCATATACAGAATTTCCTTATGTTGAGCCATTCCAACATGAAATTCATATATATATCCTTGACTAAATACGATTAAAACCTCAATCTAAGCTTTTAGATTTGAGATGAAGTATAATTTCCTCTCCCTTAATTATAGCAAAACAACTCTTTCCCAATTGAAACTTTTTGTTTTCTATAATTAACATTGCTAACTTGCAAGACTTATCATAATTATCATGCTCCCACTAACATGATGATTATTAGCATAACACTTATGCTCCCACTAGCTTTGACATGTACTCAGAAATCAGCTGGACTTCTAGAAATCAATACTTTATTGACTTTCTTACCAAAGTTCAAATTTTTGATACTAGATTGCTTTGATAAAACTGTATCATAATCATACACCTTATCTTAGATAGCTCACAGGTGTGTCTAAACAATTTTAGGAACTATGAAAAGGGATGTCGTAATCATAGTCTTGATTGTTTAGACCTTTTCCACTTCTCACAAGTCCATGTTAGTGTGCCGGTAAACCACACACGCTCCACTAACGACTTTGAGAATGCAAATATCACAATTGCTATCTAGCTAAAATCTACTTAGTGAAAGTATTTCCTCACCATCATTTTCATGAATCGGAGAGAAACCTTATGAAACTTAGATTTAATGGTGTATGTGTTCTTATCCATGTGAATTGTCAAAACCATAGTCACAAGACAAGGATAATGACAGATCCAAATTCATATGGACTGAACTCAATCTTAATTTCTTGCCATCTGGTGGCTCAAGGGCCTACCATTGCTTCCAAGTTGTTGTGCAACCAATTAAGAACTCTAAGAACTCATATGCAAAGCCAAATTTAATTGTAATGGGCACATAATATGTCAACACGATAGGTTATAAACCTCAAGTTGTGTGCTAGTGAAGAACTTCAGGTTTTTTATTCTTGATTAGTTCTTGAGACTTTCAAGACCTTTAAGACTCCCACTGTCCTCTTGACATATAAGACTCCCTTGTCAAACATCCAATAGATAGTACGGATTCTAATCAAGACAATCACTTCACACAATTGGCCTTAGTTGGTCTTTGTTTTATCCAAAACATCACAACTTACCAATTTCAAATGTACAAGAGTAGAAAATTTTTACTCTTACATTTGACTTGTGTTAAGAAACCTTCCTTTAAGATATGTCACTCAAGTTACAATCTTGGAGTATGACTCTAAGACTTGTTTTGGAACGAAGTATGACTCATCTTCTTGATTTAACCACTTCAACAATTCATAACTCCTCTTCTTAACTATCCGAATCCACTTAGAGGATGAATTCCGATAAGGTCTCAAAATCATTAAGATGGTCTTAAAACATGATACTAAATTACTCTCCCATCTTTTCATATTTGAGAAACTTTTATCCTTCTGCCTAATTTGATTCTTCTTATTCGCTCTGCCATACATTGGAACCTTTTTCCAATGTCTCAGAATTACACTTAAGCTTGTAAGTATAACCATATTTACTGAGTTTTAGTAAATTATGACGAATAATCTTATCGATATTTTGTGGTGGACTTGACCAGTGCACAAGAATGTGTACTCGACCCCTTAGTCCTTCACTTGACTCACATATACATGTGAACAAGGAACTAGTCTTAATTTTCCAAAGATAAAAAATTCTCATCCATCATGCTATACAACTTGCATGATTCCAAGTTCTAGTCCAATTAAAACTTGGGTGATAAGGATCTTTCCTTATTTGGTAAATTTAGACATTACCACAAATGAAAGAATCGATTTCATATTTCCACTCTTGCTATTAATGGAATCATATAAGCAACAATTTTTTCCCAAACGCCATTGTAAGGATACATAAAATAAATAAAATCAAAAAATTCCTTTTATTTTAAAACTTTGCAGACAAACTTATCCTTACAATCCATATGAAAATTTGTTGTTATCTATTCCTAAGCAATATCTCATAACTCCTAAGAAGTAGCTCAAGAATCCGATCTTCAAACTATGCGATAGAAATCCATCTACGCGATCAGATTCAGCATATTCTTTCTTTTAAGTCTCTTCACTTTTATTTGATTCTTAGAACATCAACATGTGACCTAGTCGCATCATGTATCAAGAATCTCAGAATATGAACTTTGCAAAGTTAGATAGTGGACTTTACCTGAAGTGGAGTCAAACTTATTGACTTTAACATCCTTAGGTAAATTGGCAGCTTCGCAACCAATGCCCCTTTCTTTGGCAATGGACCCTTGATAATGGGACTATCTCAGACTTAGTCTCTTTCTTTACCATTTGGTCAACCAAGTTGACTATGGCCGATCCCTTTCCATTAGGAAGAGAGAGCTTTACTGGATATCCAATATCATTATTGTCAACGTCCATAAAGTTTTAGGAAGTTGACCTTAGCAATTAGATAAGATCATTAAGGGTCTTGTCATAGTCTGTTTCATAGGAGTCCCAAAGGAACTCGCTATGTGACTTAGAAAGTGATTGAACCACCAACTTTCTCAAGACTTTGACACCCAACTCTCCCAGCTTGTCAATATGTGACTTCATCTCCAAGATGTGATCACACCTAGACCTTGCCTTGCCAATAGGGCTTGAGTGACCTTGAACTTTGTGGGTTAGGGAGAATAATTGGAGAAGGTGGAGGAAGTGAAGTTCCAAGAGATTTGGGAGGATCATAGATGTCTGAACTAGACATATTTTGGGAGATATTCAAGATAGTTGATTAAAAGTCCTTAATATAACACCCAATATGAAATACTAAGGCTAGGACCCTACAAACTATTTTATAACTCGGAAGAGGGATGCCGTAATCCAAGCTATAAAATATTTGAAGGTAGGTGAATGACGATTCACCAATTTCCACAAAGATAAACGAAATGTATTATTAGGTTTTAATTGGATTTGAAACTCCTAGATCTTTTGAGATTCATTGAACTGTTCAATGGCATGTTTCAATCTCGAGTGTGCCCTTCAGGTTTTGTGACTGGGATGCTGAGGATCACAAAACAAGGTGTGAAGTAACCATGCAAATATACTTGGTACCCTTAATATTTACCCCTTAATCGATATCCCGGTTAACCACACACGCTCCACCGATACTATGATAAATATTAAGTTACCCTTTGCCTACCTTGTTAAGTCCAGGTTAGTGTGTCGGTTAACCACACACGCTCCACTAACCGACTTAAACAAAGTGCAAAGTGTAATTTCATGGATTAGAACCTTATTTACTTTTTCCTAAGAAACTAAGATTGGGTATTCATAAAAGGTTTAGTTACTTAGTATTTATCATTAATACTTTTAATGAAGGGAGAATTATAGTCCTTGTCCTACCCGTTCGGCTAACGACCCTCCACCAGTCAAGGAAGCGGTGGGTGAGAGTGGACACCCATTAAACTGCCATTTTATAGGCAGTAACCTTATACCCCCTTATCGACCGGCTTCGTGAATGAGGCCTACTAACAGTAAGACTGACTTGCTCTTATACATACATACATACATATATATATATATATATATATATATATATATTATTAACTTATAATATTATAAAGTATAAGGGTTGAATTTTAAGTTTTAAAATTCTAAGGGCTAACTTGGAATTAAAGTATTCATAAGTGAAAACTTTTTCAAATTCCAAGACTTGAGGGCAAGTTTTGAAACTATTCAAAACTAATTAATTCCATAACTTATGTGTTTAAAGTAGTTTTAATCCAAAAACTCTTCAAGTTCCATAACTTGAGGACAAGTTATGGAAGACTTTAAATTATTAAAGAATGTAACTTTTCCTTTATTTTGTAACTTATGGAATTAATTAAGGTTACACATTTTATTACTTAATGAAGTGACTCTTGAACCTCCATAACTTGAGGACAAGACTCTTCATTTTTTGTAACCATTGCCAACTTTTATGAGTTTTATGAAACTTAAATGTGACTTTTCATATAACTTGAGGACAAGTTACAAAAACACATTTTAGAATCAACTCTTAGATTAAAATAGATTAAAAACAACAATTTCACATAACTTTCTATTAATCTAAGCAACTCATAAGAACAAGATAATTCAAATCAAACTTTTTCATGTAATTAGTCTAAACCTTAAACTAATACAAAACATGAATCTATTAATAATTATCTTTGAAATTGGATTAGCATGAACATTACCACATCAAAAACAAGTTTATAAATCCAAAAACATCTTAGGGTAATGTTCCTAGTTCAATTCCAGCCAAAAAAGTTGAATATATGCTGTCTGGGGGTCCAACTCGTCGAGTTCACAAACAAACTCGGCGAGTTAGATGCATTTTTCCTTGGACTCGGCGAGTCTGCTGAACAGACAACATAAAAACTCGATTTTTTCAGCCAATTTTGCAAGTATAACAAGAAAACAAGCCTAAGCTCTGATACCACTGATGGTTTTTGAGCATTCTAACACTCCTAAGTGTACATGCAACCCTAAATACCTTGGATCTATGTTTTCTCTATTATACATGCAAATATGAACTTTCCAAGGTATTATCCTAATCTAGCATACAAAACAATAAATATAACAAAATAGAATGCATACCTCTTTGATGTAGAATGTCTTCATGAAGCTTGAGTGCCTAGTGCCCTAAGTGTGACACCTCAAATGGTTCACACAACATCATATGCACTTGCAAGACTTAGAGAGAAAAACCACACATCATGAAAATCGGCTTGCCCTTACTTACTTTTTCTAGTGGCCGATTTTTCCCAACAATATGATCTTTATATAGTGTCACAATTAGGGTAAACCCTAATTGTCATGGCTTTCCATTTCCTTGGATCCATGGGTTCAAATACACCATGGAGCATCCATGGAGCATCTTATGGGTTTTAGCCCAACTTGATAATCCATGAAGCATTAGCCCACTCTACAAGTATGGATGATTTACACAATCAACCCATATATTTAATTAGTCTTCTTTTGATCACTTAATTAATCCTAGATTAATTCTTGATCAATACTAATTAAATAATCTTATTAATATATTAGAACTTATAATATATTAACAAACCTTAAGTGTTATTTCTCTCATTTTAGTCTATCCAAATGCATGATGCCATACAACCCAAATGGACCATGCCGGGTCGGGTCAAGTCTTACAAATTATAGTTATGGACTTAGACATTAATCCAACAGTAACATCCCTATTTTTAACCAAAATTTTTATTTTTAAAACATATACAAATTAACTCCAAAATCTATTTTTCATTAAAAGATCATAGTCCTACATTCATTAAACATAACAGAGAGTTTAGCGGAAGTCTAAAACATAATTATTTCTTCGATGCGAGTACAACACACTGGAGTCTTCCCACGATTAGAAGAACCACCTGAAAAACATTTAATTCATAATTGTAAGCCACAACTTAATGAGTTCCCCAAAATACCACATACCACAATATACATACAATGCAGACAATAGCCTTCAACACAAAGTTGGTCTGCCACCTTGGCCTTCAGCATAAAGCTGCTCCGCCCCTTTGGCCTTAAGCATAAAGTTGTTCCGTCCATTTGGCCTTCAACATAAAGCGGGTTTGCATGTTCATCTTGGCCTTCATCATAATGTTGGACTGCCCTCAACTCACAACATGAAATGTCAACAATTATAACCGAAAAACAAACAAACTATTCAACACAATATGGAAATGAATAAGCTAATGGACTTGCCTAACAAAACTTTACAGCATAACAACCTCCTAACATATAGAGGATGCATACTGTAATATCTAATATAGTGAGAAAACTCACTTGATCGATCTCGAAGCATCTAAATACGTTGGCTTGTTGATGTCTCAACTAGCACGTAACAACCTGTAATATACTATTCTGGTTATTGAATATTTTAGCATAACAGCTAAATATTTAGGTCCTTCACTAATCCCAAAAGTATATTTTCATGGCTATCAATTAAGGATCAACCAGGCAAGACAGTCGGGAGGCAGGGCCATTTCGGCCAATAATTTTTCTGAAATCCTGTAAGTAGACCAATAAGTACTTTTAACTGGAATTGGTGACTAATCTAGCACTATAGGTTCATATCAATTTACACGATTTAATGAAATAGGAACATTCGCAAGCAAAAATTTGACTCTTACTTCCTTAGATATCCTTCTGAAACCTCCACAACTTTGTTATCCAAATTATAGAATAAGAAGTTGAATCATGAGGGACTGAAATGCTCGAGGGGTGGGAGAGAGAGAGAGAGAGAGAGAGAGAGAGAGAGAGAGACTTTTTGAATGAGAATGAAGCAAAAAATGAGACTGTGTGACCCTCACTTTATAGTGTGCAAAATCTGAGGTCGCACCGTGCGCCACTTGTCCATCAGATTTTCCTCTTTCGTGCACGCAAGCATGAACTTGTGGAGTCAGGTAAATTCAATGCTCCATTCCGTAGTGATTTTTATAAATTCGCCAAAAATTATAAAAATCATAACTTCTTCATATGAACTCCGTTTTTGACGTTCTTTATATCTACACATTCGTATCGATGTCTACTATAACTTTAATGTTGAACCTTTGGGTAAAAACCAATATATTTTCACTTACATTTTTATAAACAAAGACTTATTTTTATTAACTACTATAAATGAAAGCGGGTGTTACATAATCACTACACTAATATTGTTCATAGGAATAGGACTGAGGTCTATTGGAAACCTCATCTTGATGATCTCTATTACACAATCACGGAAAACCCATAAAGTTGAAACCGTATATTCATCGTCTGCCTTAAACACTATCAGGTGGTCAAATGCTCTGAGAGCAACATCAAAGCTTCTACTAAAGGCAGGTAAAATAAAGGAACGACTCGCCCCATAGTCAAATTATACTAACACATACATAGAATTTATAAGGAACATACCTAATCACATACACAACAATAAGTACAAAAAGGAAAGAGCAGCATAAATTATAATTGAATACATACCGATAACAATATTCGGCGCTGCTATAGCCTCCTCTGTTGTGAGCTGGTAGTACCGACCCATGGCCTTCGAGGCCTTAGCTCTCCTCTAGCGACCGTTAGTAATCCTCAATGTTGCAGGCGCTAGAGTGTGCATTGTGCTTGATGCGAGTAAAGGACAATCGTCATTAAAGGGGGCTACCTAATTGTAATTGCAGCACAACCACAAAACCTGCCTGCAATCCCTACTATAGTGTCCCTCCTTGCCATGTTTGTGGAATCCAGTTCCCTAACACATTCCATCATACATCTTCCCATGCTTTTCATTCATGTTTCCCTTCTGTCCCCCCAATACATGAATCTGCGGCCTTGAATTTCTTGGTTGCTACCGACGCGTCTGAACCCGAGTCTGCTTCCTCTTCTTCTGAGACTCCAACTTCAACTCCTATTTTTGGGCTACCTCTACCATCTCGTTAAGTATCTGGCATCTGGTGACACCAACATACTATCAAATATTGGTCATCAACATGTCAGAGTATTGTAACACCTTTAACTTCTTCTTCGTTGCATATTGAGGGTAGGACAACACATTTCTATACATTTGCTAGTGATCTCAACAACTAACTTCATGGTTAGCTAGAAAGCTGTATACTCTCGTTCCATCTAATGCACCTCAATCGGAGGCACATTCTCTATGAAAAATTTGGTTATGAAATCCCCTCATGACATAGTCTAAATAACAGTTAACCCAAGGGCCTGACCATCTGACCCCATTAAGCTCTAGTTCCATTCGATAACAGGTTCACTCGAACATAAAATTTTCCTCCTCTAGGAAAAATCTAGTAAGAAAGACTCTTTCTACATAAGCCATCCAACGCATGCTAAATATTGGCTCCTCCCTCCCCAAAAGCAAGGAGGCCGACAAGTAGAGAAGTCACGATATCTTACATATCGGGTCCTCGATCGACCGACTCCAGTAGCAGTCTTAGAAGGCACATATAACACATCGAACATGGTTGTCAACTTGATCCTCCCAAACATACTCGGCATCTCCTCTAGTATGACCGTTTAAACCTCAGATACGACAAAATCATGTTGGTCCATATCACCTAGACCTGGTCCTCCCTGGTTGTCTACGCCCATAATCGAAGCCGATCTACCAGCCTCCTGACGAGTCATCACCATGTTGTAGGAAATAAATGGGAATAAGTTATAATGAATTCATATTTCTAACCCACACTATTACTCAACTATAAGATCCATAGAAGCCTTATGACCCCTCTTGATCCAAGTGCATATCCTTTGCTTCCAAGATTACGGGCTCGTACTATCTTCCACAAATATCCGTACTAGTCCCAAGAATTGCCCAAAAGTTCCAAGTCATCCCAAATGACCCCCACTAGGTGTCCTAACATACATGTATGTGCCTACACGAGCACATACTACTAACCTTTTTAGACATTTTATAGGATTCCTCCATCCATTTCACTTGTGCCACTAGAAGTTCCTACTAATGTCGACAATCTACTCATAAATACAAGTCGCACCTAACCAAGGATTAGATAGATGGTCGAATAAGTGATTCTACCTTAAGCCCACAACCAGACAAGGAACAAGAAGTAAGGATAAATCAAGAATTATAAGTCTATTTAATACCAATCATGTATAACTCTAAAGAACTTACTTAACAACTAGCTAACATTAGCATGAACTTCAAATAGCACATAATAAGAAAATTCTAAGGAAACAAGGAATCTTAAAAATTAGGCAATTCTAACATGTAATTCTTCAAAAGATCGTTAGCCTACATATTAGCATGCATTTCTAACAGTTCACATATCAACAAATATAGCAAGTATTGAGATACTGAGAATCACGTTTGTTTCTAAGTTGTACCTAACTATAATCGGATCTTTCCTCCATTTTATTAAAAAACTTTTTCAAAAAGCTTTATAAAATCTTTCAAACCCTAGTTTGAGTTTGGACTCACATGAATGTTCTTCCAAATCTCTCAAACCAAATCTCTGATACCAACTTGTAACATCTCAAATTTTTAAAACCAAAACATAGGGCTAAGCCACAACAGAACTAGTAAGGAGCTTTATAACTTAAAGCGGTCCAAAATGTGATGAAGTAGCTGGATCTATCCCGGATCTAGCCTTTCTTGCACCAAGATGGACTTCATTCTCCTTTAAGCTACACAACAAAGACATTAGAGCTCAAGAACATATGAAATGGATGCTAGGGTTTCGAGTGGGACATTTGTGAAGAATGTATGATGCCAAATGAGGCAACCTTAGGGTTTAGTACCTTTAAATAGGGACCAAGGCCCGATAAATTAAGGTTTCTCTGACAGCTAGGGAACGTCGCGCCGTCAATTAGGCAACTCCACGGCTGACATGCACCCATGCCCATCGTGCCCTCTATGAGGCGTGTTGCACTTCAGCTAAACACCACCCTCCAAAATGCACATTAAATACTAAACAATTAAAATATATACCGAGAATCGGGTGTTATAAAATGGATTACTTCTTGGAAAATACTTGTATTGATATTGACATTGTGATTTGAAATTGTTATATTACTTACCACACTAGATTGTCTAATATGTGTTTTATTGTTGCCATGTATTCCATCATCTTGCACAAAGCCATAGTTGGAGAGATGCCAATAATAAGGACATGGATTGGACGTAACCTTTCACTTGACTTGTTCTTGTTACTTTTAGAATGGTTGTGATATGTTTGCTCACCCATTGTGTATGTTTTGGACACAAAATTTATGGTTTTTGATAACCAAGCTTTTGTAATATGATGTGATATTTTTGAAAGATTTCAAAGACTTTAAAATGTATAAAAAAAAATGGATGTTGTAGCTTCAATAGTTGATTGACTTCGGTGGAGACGATCACTTCATGGTCTCAACATTGAGAACCATTATTGACGGTAATTCTCTTTGGGATGGTACTATTGCAACGAGGTGGAATAAGTATCTCCCACAGAAGATGAATATATTTTATTGACTTTGTGGTCTCAGTAGATTGCCTACTCGTCTAAAGTTTGATACAAAATGAATTAATGTTTCTTTGATGGTATGTGGTGTGTGTAATTCGGAAACGAAAGATCTCGCACATCTTATTATTACGTGTGAATTTGCCAAAGATGAGTGAACACTTGTTACTAAATGGTGTGATATTCTTGTTCTTGTTTTCAACACGGTGGTAGAGGTGGTGCAACATATCGCAGTTAATTTTTTAATGACCAAGTGGCTAGCTTTGGAATCGAGTACTATGACTAAACGGTAGATTCTGTGGAATTTTAAAAATACCATCTTATTTAGTGGGAGTTATGTTATTCGTTTGTGTGACTACTTTTGTAATCGGATTTTGTTTCGGAATATGAAAAATAGCATTAGTTGGAATGCTTGATTATTAACCCTATTCTTTCGATTCCTTTATAGTGTTTTGCTAGCATTTTCCTAATATTATATTAATAAAAATTCGGTCTTTAAAAAAAAGGTTCTAATATATCTTGGAGAGTCGTTAGTTCTTTAAAATAAACATGACAAATAATGAGCTTGAAGGTCGAGATAAGTTACTCAGTTTGTGGACCCCCAATAGTGCTTTCAATGGAACAATCTAGGGAGATAAGCTTTAAAGTCAAGAAATCAATTTTCAACTTATCATAAACACTCATACTCATCATGATTTTGTATACGATCAACCTCTAGACTCCACACAAATTAAGCATCCTCTATTTATTTGCATACCCCATTCTCACCAAAATCATTGTCAGAGCACCAGAACCAACCTACATAGCAAGATTTTTCTTTTAATAATAATGATTATTTAAGAAACAATGAAAATAATTATATAAACAACCTAAAACTTTTACCTCCAGCTTGTGGGTGATATCATTGACGCTCATGTTCTTCGATGTATGATGAAGTAGCTCATGTCCAAGATTCTTATAAAAAAATGATATGAAACATCCTCAACTTTCATCCCAATATTTTGTCAAATTACCTTTTAAAAAGGATGTGCAAGGTAAAAGTTTTAATTTGCATGTTGTCTATGTGACACAGACATAAGTGATCGAGAATCTCTTCTTCAAAAATAACAAACAATATCTTAAAGTCCATCCAGGTCTTCTGGACACTATACCTTTAATAATAAGTATCCATGAGCTCACACGAGGCATCAACTAGCAATGCACACCAAAAGTCAAATGGGTCAACAAAAAGTTGATGAGTACACAAAGATTTTTAAATGAAAAAACTAAAAAAGACTTTAAATATGAAAAACACATAAAATGTAAAGGATCCATACATGCTGATTAATCTTAAAAGTTGCAAAGAAACGGTTACACGATTTTAATAAAATATAAATAACTGAAAAAATCACTAGAATCGTTTTGGTCATTGGTTACACTTTTGAAATCTTTTAACCTTTTAGCTTATAAGAAAATAAAAAACTCTTAGAAATAAAACTTTGTTTGGTAAGACGGACTTATATCTTTTAGCTAAACAAAGAGCTTAAAATTCAAATCTACTTCAAATAACCTTAACAAAAAGGCTTTTTTTTTTAATTTTATAAATTGACTTAGTTACCTTTTAAAATATTAATGAGGTGTTTTATAGAAGTCATTTTATGTAATTTATATATTTTAAAAGTTTTTAATTATTTTTGTCAAACACTTATATAAAAATAAAAGTTACAGCTTCCACTTTCAATTATCAATTAGTATTTACCGGTTACCAGCTTCCAGCTTTCAGTAACTGGTAGCTTCCAGCTTTCAGTAGCTCTACCAAACATGCATTTTATTAAACACTTCCAAATATCAAACACATCCGATATAAAATAATCAGTTAAATATGGCTACTAAAATAATAGTTAAAAATAAATAAATTGTAGAGTTTCATATATACCCATAAATAAAAAGCTAAATCTAATATTTATATATATATATATATATATATATATATATATATATATATATATATATATATAAATAAAAGAAGGAAATTTTTGATATGAATGTAAGAAATTATATATATATATATATATATATATATATATATATATATATATATATATATATATATATATATATATATAGCAACAAACAATACGAATCATTAAATGATTCAAAAGTAAGATGATTTCGGACGAAGTGAAGCGGGAAGGAGGCGCGGGGGCTATTCTCGCTCGGAGAAACACCGCACCGGCGGTGCGGAGGCGTGAGAAGGAGGTGGGGGGAGGGATTGTCGCACTCTCTCTCTTCTTGTGATTTGCTGTAATTTGTTTTTATTGTTTTTTTTGGGAGTTTGCAGGTTCATCGAGGAAGAAGGAAGAAGTTCTAGAGTGAGTGCTCATGAGCTAGGAAAAAGATGTGGGTACTTCTGTTTCTTTTGATCTTCTCATTCCCAGATGAATTCAGGCCTTCGATTGGCGTTCCAACAGACCTTCACAATAGGTATGCATCTTTGTTTCGTCCTTTTGACCTCCCTGCCCATGATTTCCACAGGTTCCTCTACGAAGTGTAGACTTTCGTTTACCTCGATTTCATTAAGTGGGATTACAAGAGTGTTGTCGGACAGACACTTCTTCAGGTTGGACACGTGGATGATGGGGTGTACGTCACTGAGTTCTTGTGGTAGTCGAAGTTTGTAAGCCACCAGGCCGATTCTGGCAAGGATCTCGAACGGTCCGATATACCTTGGATTCAGCTTCCCACATTTTCCAAAACTTATCATTCCCTTCCAGGGTGAGACCTTTAGCAGAACACGTGTTACCAACCTGGAATTCCAAGGGTTTGTGTCGCTTATTTGCATAGCTCCAACCTTATTCGTGGTTTCCCGTGTGATCTTAGGGTCAGTGAGTGTGATGTTAGGCACTTGTCCCCTTGCTAGCTGCGTGTCACCCACCTCAGCGCAACACATAGGTGATCTGTACTTACGTCCATAGAGAGCTTCGAATGGAGCAACCTTAATGCTAGTGTGATAGTTGTTATTGTATGAGAATTCGATGAGCGGTAAATGGGTATCTCAAGTTTTACCAAAGTCTATCACAAAAGCTCTCAACATGTCTTCCAGCGTCTGTATGGTTCTATCGTTTTGCCCGTCGGTTTGAGGGTGATAAGTTGTACTCATGTCGAGTTTGGTTCCCAAGGACTTTTGTAGTGATTACTTAAACCGTGAGGTAAATCTACTATCTCTGTCGAAGATGATGGATATTGACTTTCCATGCAATCGTACAATCTCTTTGATGTACTGATATGTGCATATTTATACAACATATCCTGATATTATAATTGCTTTTATGCCCTTATTAGAACAAAAGATACTTAATTTGCTATGAATCATGTTGTAGGTATTAAAATACTTGTTTGGAGCAAAAAGGAAGCTCGAAGCTAGATTAAGGAAGCTTGGAGTTGAAAGTTTGGACTAGAGCTCTAAAATAAAGGAAAATATGCCCAACACGTCGTGGTAATATCTGCCACGACGTGGTGTCTTGAAGATTCCCGATCAGATTCGATGACGTGTAGAATACGGGATAAACACAATCACCACGACGTGGTGCCCTGCTTTCGGGAGAAGTATAAATATCTCACATAAACCTTTGAATGGGGACTTTTGGCTCTGGAGAATCGATGTCTTTTAAGGCAAAGGCACTAGAATTAAGCATTAGAAGCGAGGAATTCAATCACAATCATTAGACGAAGGAGATCCAAGGCAACTAAACTCTACTTTTCGATTTTTCATTAGGAATAACGATGTCTTTACTTTTGAATCTCGATTTTATGAATTTGTTTGCTGAAATCATGAGCTAAACACTCATGACTTTCGTTTGGCTAAGATGAGTTGACTAAACATGGTTGATTTCAAAGTTAGGATTTAGTGATTTGGTTATTTGTTGACTTTTGCTTATTAAAGAACCTCAAGTATTTTTGATAACTGCTTTTAATCTGCTTATTGTTGAATTTGATTAGGATAGAATGACTATTTTTCTTAATTGAATTTGAATCTTATGATCTTGTGACTTGCAAAATCGTAGGACTAGAGTTTTGATTAAAACCTAGGGTTAAGTAGAAAAGTGGGTAAAAAAGTATAGGAGCCAATATATGACGAAAAATCATATATAGAATTGAATCAATAAATTTAATTGGTCAATTAATTATAAGTCTAAGCAACTCGAACTGAACACTAGTGAACTTGTAAGTTTGTCCGCTTGATCACCAAATAAATAAGATAGTTTGCTAAAGGATTAAATTAGTGAATACCAATTTGGTCATCTTAGGAATCGGTAGCCAAAGAATCTAAATCCATTGCACTTCTATGAAATAACCATAATAACAACAAATCCGAAGCTGAACAAAAGTCTCTTTCTCGCCTTGGTAATTCATACTTGTTACTTGCGTAGTTTTAGTTCTAGTTTTATTAAGTGAATTTAGAGTTAGTTTAGTAAATTAAGTATCTAGTCTTGCAAAACTAGAAAAAAAAAACCTTCTCTTTAACTTGAGTTATTAATTAGTCAATAGTAAAATAAAGCAATATAAACACCGTTCCTTGTGTTCGACATTCATTCTTACCATTACTATACTATTGCACGATTAGGTACACTGCCTAGTGTGTTTAATAGTCTAGTTAAGTAAATTATTTTTATAAAATTAACTTGAATAAAATATAAGCATATTAAATTACACATCAAGTTTTTGGCGCCGTTGCCGGGGAACGGCTCAGTTTTAATTACTTTATATTGCAATTGTTAGGACTATTTTCTGTTAGAGTTTAGTTTTAATTTTAAGTATATTTGTAATTTAGGTTCACCACGACGTGGTGATTTATACCACGTCGTGGTAAAGCTACTGTAAGAATTTTATTTTTCTTTTACGTGTTTTCTTTGTTTATTTGCAGACCGTTTATGACCCGTGGATCAAATTCATCTTTGATTCCACCACTCGAAGACCCGGAATCCGTTCTTCGAAAGAACAAGGACAAGGCTGACAAAGATACTCCAAAGAAGTCCCCTTTAAAGAGTCTGAAATCGGTTTTTGGTAAAAAGAAGGGAAAGAAAACGGGGGAGTCCAACAACACAAAAGAAGACACTGAGTACGAGACCGAGAAGGAGGAAAGTTTTACTAATTTAGAAGGAAGTGATCACAAAGAACCTGACAACACCATGGCCAACATTGCGGATCTTTCAATGGAGGCATACAAGAAGAGAGTTCGAGACGACACCGAACCGGGCCTCGTGCAACCCACCATTCCTGCCACTGCAACTTTTGAACTCAAAGGGCATATACTTATCGCACTGAAGGAGGTTCCTTTCACCGGAAAGGATCACGAAGATGCTTACAAGCATCTAGATGAAGTGAACGACATTGCCGACTACTTTAACATCCCAAATGTGCCAAGAGAAACGGTATGTTACGAATGCTCCCTATCACTTTTAAGGGAGCCGCAAAATATTGGCTGAAGGCATTACCACCAGGCGCGGTAACAATATGGGCACATATGTGTGAACTATTTTTGGAACAATTTTGCCCACCATCCAAGGTGGCTAAGCTAAAAAAAGTCATCGCCAACTTTGAACAACAATTGGGGGAATCATTATATGAAGCTTGGGAACGTTATAAAGGTCTAATAAGGAATTAACCCCAAAATGACCTCTATGTGCATCAAGAGGTCTCGATCTTTTATGATGGGGTGAACGTCACCACCCGCCAACTTCTTGACTCTCAAAGCCCTATTACTAAGAAAAATCCGGCGGAGATTAAGCAACTTATCGAAGAATTCTCAAAACATTCTAGAAAATACCATAATCCATGGAATGATGTGACAAGGGGTTCAGCAAATGCTGCTTCGAAGGATATGTCAGCGGTAATGGCAATGTTGCAAAGCATGGATATAAGAATGACTAAAATGGACAAAACAATCCATGCTATTCGGGTTGGATGTGAAAATTGCAACGGGCTGCATTTAACCAAGGAATGTGACCTAGATGAAAATAGAAACCAGAAGGTCCAAGCTTGCTACTCAAGCGGCGATCGTCTAGATGAAGACTAGAGAAAGCCTAAGAAGAAGTGGTTGCCCTATGATGAGTATAAAAAGGCCAAGGAAGAAAAGTATGAACAAAGAGTGGGGGGCATTTATCAAAGAGAAGAACCAACGGTTGAGAAGAAATCTGATTTTGAGAGTATGCTCACTCGATTTGCAGCAGTATCTGAAAAAAGGCACGAGGTAACTGAAGCAGCAATTAAAGAGCAACAATTAGCAATCAAAGAGAAACAACTTATGATGAAGGAACAACAAGAGATGATGAAAAACCTGCAAGCACTCTTGAGAAATCAGCAAGCTTCGATCCTAAATATAGAGAAACAACTTGGGCAACTAGCTACGCAATTCAATGAAAGAGCACCGGGAGGACTTCCGGGAAATACCGAACAAAACCCGAGAGGAGCACACATTCAAGCCATCACAACTAGAAGTAGGAAAATTATCACTCACTTAACCCCTATTAACATAAACGAACCAGGAAGGACAGGAAGAAAATAAAGATAACAAGTCTGGGCAATCACCACGACGTGGTGGATCTACCACGGCGTGGCAAGACTCCGAGGAGAAAAATACCGAGCCGGTGAAGACATATCGTCCACCACTTCCTTTCCCAAGCAGAGAAATTCAAGAGAAGCATGCTGAAGATTACCGGAAGTCCTTAGATCACATAAAATCTCTTGAAATCAACATTCCATTCCTTGAGGCTTTAGTTGAAATGCCAAATTATGCCAAGTTTTTGAAGGACCTATTGACAAACCGCAAGAAAATGGAAGGATTATCAAAAGTTGTACTAAATGAAACTTGCTCTGTTGCAATGCTAAACATGCTACCAAAGAAGATGGGGGATCCAGGGAGCATAACTTTACCGTGCTTTGGAAATCTAGCAACAAGTCATGCTCTAGCCGACTCAGGAGCAAGTGTCAACTTGATGTCATACTCATTCTTCAAAAAGATTGATCTTCCCGAAGCGAGACCGGTTCGCATGGTTATCCATCTAGCCAATAAGACTATGACCTTCCCAAGGGGAATTTGTTAAGACCTACTAGTGAAAGTAGACAAGTTTGCTTTCCCCGCAGATTTTATTGTGTTGGATATGGAGGAAGATGAGCAAGTCCCGATCATTCTTGGAAGACCATTTTTTAGCACTACCTGAGCTTTAGTTGATATAAGGGAATCCAAGCTTACATTACGTGTTGGAGAGGAAGCGGTGACTTTTGGAGTTAATCAGGCGATCAAACATTCAAGGATGAGTGATGATACGGTGTTTTCCGTTGATGTGTTGGATGAAATTTTGGAAAAAGAACTAGTGGGTTGGAAAGAAAAAGAAAATGAGGGGTTTATGGTGCTTGATGAAGGAAATTTTGATCCTGAACTTGAGAAGTTATTGGAAGAAGGGGAGTACAATGAAGCAATGCAAGAGACAGAAGACACAACATGACGTGGTAAGAATGCCACAACATGGCAAGGTTTTTTTTCGCTATCTGGAATTAAAAACCACGACACCACGACTTGGTAGGATCACCACATCGTGGTGGCTGACGCAAAACCCAAACTCGACCTGAAAGCCCTTCCCGAACACCTAGAGCATGCATTCTTAGAAGAAGAACAACAAAAGCCAGTAATCATTGCTTCCGACCTGGCGAAACACGAGAAAGAAAGCTTAGTTAAAATTCTAAAGAAGAGACAAGGTGCCATTGCATGGAAGATCACGGATATCAAGGGGATTAGTCCAACCTAATGTTCTCATAAGATCAATTTAGAAGAAAGAGATAAACCAATAGTACAACGCCAAAGAAGACTCAACCCAAACATGCAAGAAGTAGTTAAAAAAGAGGTGGTGAAACTATTAGATGCTGGTATCATTTACTCAATATCTAATAGTACATGGGTGAGTCCAGTACATGTTGTGCCAAAGAAAAGAGGAATGACAGTGGTAACCAATGAAGCTAACGAGTTGATCCCAACAAGGACAGTTACCAGGTGGCGCGTTTGTATTGACTATCGAAGGCTTAATGATGCAACATGAAAAGATCATTTTCCGCTACCATTCATCGATCAAATGCTAGAGAGGTTCTCCGGACATCTTTATTATTGTTTCCTTGATGGTTTCTCGGGGTACTTTCAAATTCCGATTAACCCACAAGATCAAGAGAATACCACCTTTACATGCCCAAGTGGAACATTTGCATATAGACGCATGCCTTTTGGGTTATGCAATGCACCAGCCACTTTCCAAAGATGCATGATGGCTATATGTCATGATATGATTGAGAAGTTTATGGAGGTTTTCATGGATGACTTCTCGATTTTCGGGTCCTCTTTTAAAGACTGTTTGTCCAACTTGGATCTTATGCTAGCAAGATATGAGAAGACCAACCTTGTTCTTAATTGGGAGAAGTGTCATTTTATGGTGAAAGAAGGCATTGTGTTAGGTCACAAGGTATCAAGGATGGGGATAGAGGTGGATAGAGCGAAGGTTGATACCACAGCCAAATTACCACCTCCAACAAATGTCAAGGGGGTAAGAAGCTTTCTAGGTCATGCGGGATTTTACAGGCGCTTTATTAAAGACTTTTCCAAGATCACAAGGCCCTTGACTCAACTTCTCTTGAAGGATGCCCCATTCAACTTTTCTAAAGAGTGTCTTGATGCATTTCATTTTTTGAAGGAAAAATTGACCACTACACCTATTATGATAGCTCCAGATTGGAGTCTTCCTTTTGAGCTTATGTGTGATGCCAGTGACTTTGCGATGGGAGCTGTTTTGGGACAAAGAATTGACAAGCATTTTTAGCCTATCTACTATGCAAGTAAGACCTTGAACCCAACACAAGAGAACTACACTACTACAGAAAAGGAGCTACTAGCAGTGGTTTTTGCATTTGATAAATTTCGCTCTTATTTGGTTTTGTCTAAAACAATAGTTTTTACCGACCATTCTGCCCTTAAGTATCTTTTTGCTAAACAAGATGCTAATCCAAGGTTGATTCTTTGGGTGTTGCTGCTACAAGAATTTGACAACGAAATACGAGATAAAAAGGGGATGGAGAACGTGGCTGCCGATCATCTATCGAGACTGCAAAACCCACACTTGGAGGAGTTAGAAGAAAACAAGATTGGAGACGAGTTTCCCAAAGAATATTTATTAGTTATAGCAGGAGATATTCCATGGTTTGCAGATATAGCTAACTATTTAGCAAGTGAATACATTCCAAACGACTTGACCCGCCAACAAAAGAAGAAATTCTTTTCAGAAATTAAGTATTACTTTGTGGATGAGCCATACCTCTTTCGTAGCTGTGCTGATGGTATGATAAGAAGATGTGTATTCGGGAAGGAAGGTCATGAAATCTTGAAGCATTGTCATAGCGGGCCCACCGGAGGACATCATGGAGTGCAATATACAGCGAAGAAGGTTTTTTTTCGGGTTTTTATTGGCCTATTATATTTAAATATGCTACAAAATTTGTCAAAGAATGTGATTCATGCCAAAGGTCGGGAAATATTTCATCACGAAATGAGATGCCCCAAAATAGCATTCAAGTTTGTGAAATATTTGATATTTGGGGAATCGACTTCATGGGACCTTTCCCAATGTCAAAGGGAAATAAATACATATTGGTAGCAATTGATTATGTACCCAAATGGGCGGAGGCACAAGCATTACCCATGAATGATGCTCGAGTAGTAGTACGTTTCCTCAAAAAGTTATTTTCAATATTTGGAGTTCCTAAGGATTTAATTAGTGATCGAGGCTCCCACTTCGCAAATGATCAGTTAGCTAAGGTGTTGCAAAAATATGGTGTTCACCATAGATTTTCAACATCATATCATCCTCAAACAAGCGGGCTAACTGAAGTTACAAATCGGGCATTGAAGAGAATATTAGAAAGATCGGTTGGAAGTAATAGAAAGGAATGGTCGGATAAGCTTGATGACGCACTATGGGCGTTTAGAACAGCTTTCAAAACACCTATTAGTACTACACCATATAGGTTGGTTTATGGGAAGAGTTTCCACTTGCCAGTTGAGATAGAGCATAAAGCATTTTGGGCTTTGAAGATATGTAATTTTGAGTTAGATGAACTGCGTGCCAACCAGTTGATACAAATGAATGCTCTCGAAGAACTTAGAAACGAAGCCTACACAAGTTCTTTGATTTATAAAGACAAAACTAAGAAGTGGCATGATATGAGGCTTAAAGGTAATAAAGAGTTCCATGAAGGACAAAGAGTGCTATTTTTCAACTCAAGGTTGAAACTGTTTCCCGGTAAATTGCAAACAAGGTGGGACGGGCCATTTGTTGTCAAACAAGTTTTCCCACATGGAGCTATTGAGCTTATTTCAAGAGACGGGACCCCTTTCAAGGTTAATGGGCATCGAGTGAAGCATTACAAGGACGGAATGCCAAGTGAAGAAAGGGAGGGTGAAATCGTCAAATTCACACGAGCGGAAATAACGTAGCTTGGAAAGGAGTCCGGCTCATGACTCCTTCAAAAGAAGCGCTTGCAGGAGGCAACCTGTGGTTTTGAGTTTGCATTTTCTTTTCTTTACTTTTATTTTTTTTAGTTTTATTTAGGTCCTTATTATCTCATTCTTCTGGTTTATCTATGAATTCGTCATGGTGTGTGGCATAAAACGAGTGTGGGGTGTGTATTTTTAAGAGTTTTTGTTAAATAAGAAAATTTTGCCCACCACGAGGTGGTGATTTCTTTTTCATGATTTTACTACGAAAAAAACCTCGACACCATGACGTGTTGTATTATACCACGTCGTGGTGACAAATATAACTGCTGTCATTAGAAGGTTTTTAAACTTAAGTTAAAACATTTTCACTTTTTACACCACCCCATCTCTCTTGTCGTGCCAACTTCCAAGAAGAACTCTTTTTCCTCTCCATCAATTTCGTGTTCCTCGTCTCCAAAAGGTATGATTTTCTTGTGATTTGCTTACTCTTGATAGTTATTATGGTATTATAGAACATTTATTTCTTAATTTGAACACATTTAGGGCTAATTTTGGGAAAATAGGGATCTGATTTTTGCAAAATTCGGACCCAATTTAGGAGGTTTTGCTCCCTAATTTTGCTACCATTATACTCTATTTCATCCACTAAACAAACCCTGAACTTGGATTTAGTTAATATGGCGTTGAAATTGGAACGAATTGAGCTTAGCTCGTCACAGTCACGACGCCACGACGAGCTCATCGTGGTCCTCGTCGTGGTGGCTGGAATCACAGTTTTTCTTTTTCTGTTTCGATTATAATAATGCATATGGTTTGTTTGGTTGTTCTTTTGTGGCTATTTTGTAGAAATGACTAGCAGATTGAGAAGAAGTCAACCCGTTACTCGCGATTCTCCATGGTATTCTTTTCCACGGGATGTTGCACCTCAGACACGTGCGCGATGGACTACTAAGCTTGATTTACTCAAGAAAAGGAAGGTGCATGTTCCAGCTGAGGTTGATTGGAACTGGATTGGAAGTTCGGGTTTGATGGAGGCTATGGAGCCTTATCTTGACAAGGTATTCAATGGAGTTCAAGGGCAGTTTATGTGTTTGGGATTGAGGCGAATTTTTGAGATTCAAGAGGTGGTTTACAAAGAGTTGGTGTATGAATTTCTTGCCACAATATCTTTCGCAAGAAAAGACGGAATTTATGCGGATGATAATCTTATTTTTTGCCTTGGAGGGGAAAGGCGTTCCTTAAGCATAGCTGATTTTGCACTACGGGTTGGTATCTACCTTCCAGCTGAAGTCCATACACCCTTATACCAACAATTTATAGAAGCCTCCATTAGGAACATTGAAGGGTTCAAGGCAGAGGACCATTGGCATTCTATTGCTAATGGGGTTTACCACAAGGGTACTGCACAGGAAAGCGACATCCGGTCGCCAATTCACCGCCTTTTACACCGCCTGATCACTAATACCATTAATGAACGTCAGGAGGGGGGTAAATGTCCTACTGTGGATGTTTTCTTTTTATGGGTTCTCACCTCAACTGAGGTTTATGATGATTTACCTTTTCACTTGGCTGATTTCCTTACAGTTCGGGCAGCCAAGGACAGGCGTGGGTCCTTGCTTTATTGCGGTATGTGGATTACCTGACTCGCGCGATCTTTTGGTATTTTTGAGAAGCGGGAGGCTTCTATGCTTATAGTTGAACCTTAAAATGCCTTTTCTACTCTTCTTTATAATAGGGATCGGATTGTTTTTGATCATGGAATGGGTGGTTTTAGCATTCCTGACGATACTCCACGACACCGGGTTCCAAGTCGTGGAAGGCAATGGGGAAATGAAGCCGAAGAGGATGAGCCAGTGGTACTGGAGGAAGATGAGATGCCCATAGATCCTTACAGTGTGGCAAGGAGACGATATGAGGACTATATGTCTAGTGCAGCAAATTACACCAACGTGATCCTAGATCAGTTAATGAGCTCTATGTGTGTATCTCGTCCAGAGAATTTTCCTTCTGCGTACCCACATGTTCCAACGCAGGGCGACATTTGGCGAGAGCAGTTGGGTGGAGCTGGAGGCAGTGGTGGTGGAGCTGGTGATGAGGTGGAAGATTGAGTTCTTATCCTTTTCTTTGGTTTTACTTTGTCTTGTTCTAGACTAGTCTTTTATTATGGTTTTCTTTTGTTTGCTTTATGTCTTGTTACAAAAAAAAAAATTTGTATGGTTTGGTTGTTTGGATATTTTTTCTACTTTTATTACCATTTCCTTTGTCCTAGTTTCAGGTCATATGTAAGAGTCAAGTAAGGGTATATTTGGCACACGAAAGTTCGTTAGAGTGAAGGTATAAGAGAACGTCGAGAGAAGCGTGATTTGAGAGAATTTTTCAAGGTCTAATTGAGTCATAGAGTGAAAGGGTCGTGTCCTACAGCTGTATGGAAGAGATGGTGTCATTTTAGTTCAAGTTGCAGCTCTTTTCGCCCTTCGAATTTCACTTTTTAACACCACGACGACGCGGTGTCGCAATTTTCAAAACCAAGAAGTCTTCTGTTTAATCTACCACAACATGGTTATATTCACCACGACGTGGTGCTTTTCGAGTTAGTTTTCTAAACCTGCTCTCATATTTCCAGTAGTCTCCGTAATGTGGGTAGCGTCATATTCATTTTCATGGTATGGATGACTTGTTCCCATGCCTTTGAATTTTCTTTTCGTGCTTTAATGAAGAATTCTACCGATTACCACAAGGAGGCCGCTATTCTTTCAACTTCTGTGTCCACACGTTCCAGCGAGTTAGAAGTCTTTTCCATGATTCAAGTCACATCTTCTATCCCAAGGGAGTCTGTTCCTTTTTCTCCCTCTTTTTAAGTTTATATTTTGCATACCATGTAATGGGGGCATTGCATGAAATAAGTGTGGGGTAGGGGGTATTTAACATAAGGAAAAGCATTTGATTTTTAAATTTTAGTTCTTAATATGCTAATTTAGGAAACATAGCCAATTAAATTTTTTGCTAGTATAGTATTAGATGATCCGATGAGAGCCCAAATGTTTACTTGAGCCAACACATGTTATAGTGTATTTGTGGCTTCCCATTTTCTAGTGAAAAGTCATGAAGTATGAAAGGTAATCTAGTAGCTTATATGACATAACACGTTTTGCAGCCTAAACCTGAAATCTATCCAGGAAAGCTTAGGTAGTCATTGCACTTAGACTAATATCCTACCCAATAAAGGTTGAAGCTAAGCTCCTTGCTTAAGCATGTAGGATTTGAGGGAATAAAAGTGAGAATACATGTAAAAAAAGAGAAATTACTAAAGAGTTAAAGAAGTTTGGATTTTTCAAAGTGTGAAGATCAAAAGAATAGAATTTCTGAAGAAAACAAAAATTGAAGATACCAGAAAATCAAACAAATAAGGTGGTGAATTCAAGTAAATCAAAGATCAAATATACAACAAATAGAAGAATTCAAAAAAGAAAAAAAGAGCTCTATTATGGCATCAAAGTTGTAATTTCTAGAATTTATGTATGCTTGGTTGTTTAGCCAAAAACACCTTGAGGCTAAGCAAGATTTATGAGGATTGATTCGGAGGGTTGCAAAAATGAATGTCGTATAAGTTAGAGGGTGAAGATTCATAGGGATTATGAGTATTTAGGAATGGGAAGTTCTTAGGAATTATAGACATAATTACATGCAGTGAGCTCTTGGGATAATGGATGGGTGTGAAACGGATTGTTTTGTATCTTGCTAGTAAAATTTTAAATAAATTTGCTTGGGGCAAGCAAAGAATAAGTGAGGGGTAGTTTGATATGTGCATATTTATACAACGTATCCTGATATTATAATTACTTTTATGCCCTTATTAGAACAAAAGATACTTAATTTGCTATAAATCATGTTGTAGGTATTATTAGACTTGTTTGGAGCAAAAAAGAAGCTGGAAGCTGGATTAACGAAGCTTGGAGTTGAAAGTTTGGACTAGCGCTCTAAAATAAAGGAAAATATGCCAACATGTCGTGGTAATATCTGCCACGACGTGGTGTCTTGAAGATTCCTGATCAGATTCGATGACGTGTAGAATACGAGATAAACACAATCACCACGACGTGGTGGACCTACCACGACGTGGTGCCCTGCTTTCGGGAGAAGTATAAATATCTCACATAAACCTCCGAATGGGGACTTTTGGCTCTGGAGAATTCGATGTTTTTTAAGGCAAAGGCACTAGAATTAAGCATTAGAAGCGAGGAATTCAATCACAATCATTAGACGAAGGAGATCCAAGGCAACTAAACTCTTTCGGTTTTTCATTAGGAATAACGATGTCTTTACTTTTGAATCTTGATTTTATGAATTTGTTTGCTGAAATCATGAGCTAAACACTCATGACTTTCGTTTGGCTAGGATGAGTTGACTAAACATGGTTGATTTCATAGTTAGGATTTAGTGATTTGGTTATTTGTTGACTTTTGCTTATTAAAGAACCTCAAGTATTTTTGATAATTGCTTTTAATATGCTTATTGCTAAATTTGATTAGGATAGAATGACTATTTTTCTTAATTGAATTTGAATCTTATGATCTTGTGACTTGCAAAATCGTAGGACTAGAGTTTTGATTAAAACCTAGGGTTAAGTAGAAAAGTGGGTAAAAAAGTATAGGAGCCAATATATGACGAAAAATCATATATAGAATTGAATCAATAAATTTAATTGGTCAACTAATTATAAGTCTAAGCAACTCGAACTGAATACTAATGAATTTGTAAGTTTGTCCGCTTGATCACCGAATAAATAAGCTAGTTTGCTAAAGGATTAAATTAGTGAATACCAATTTGGTCATCTTAGGAATTGGTAGCCAAAGAAACTAAATCCATTGCACTTCTATGAAACAACCATAATAACAACAAATCCGAAGCTGAACGAAAGTCTCTTTCTCGCCTTGGTAATTCATACTTGTTACTTGCTTAGTTTTAGTTCTAGTTTTATTAAGTGAGTTTAGAGTTAGTTTAGTAAATTAAGTATCTAGTCTTGCAAAACTAGAAAAAAAACCTTCTCTTTAAATTTAGTTATTAATTAGTCAATAGTAAAATAAAGTAATATAAACACCGTTCCTTGTGTTCGACACTCATTCTTACCATTACTATACTATTGCACGATTAGGTACACTGCCTAGTATGTTTAATAGTCTAGCTAAGTAAATTATTTTTATAAAATTAACTTGAATATAATATAAGCATATTAAATTACACATCTTGTACGTCCTTGTTAGTTTCTCCATCTTGCCTGTCTCCTTTACTGGCAGGAAGTGTGTGGATTTGGTTAATCTATCAACAATCACCTAAATGGTGTCTAGTCCACCCGTCGTTTTGGGAAACTTATTTATGAAGTTCATGGTTATCCATTCCCACTTCCACTTGGGTATATCTGGTTGTTGAAGAAAACCCGAGGGCTTTTGGTATTCTACCTTGACCTTGGTGTAAGTCAGGCACTTGTCTACATAGGTAGCGATTTCTGCCTTCATGTTTGGCCACCAATAAAGTTTCTTGAGGTCCAGATACATCTTGTCCGAACCAGGATGATCGGAGTATTTTGTTTAATAAGCCTTGCTCATGACCACATCTCTGTACCCTCCAAATTTTGGTGTCCAAATTCGGTTCATGAGATAATAAGCTTTGTGTTCCTTGGCTTCAAGGTTTTTGTCCATTCCTTGAAAGGCCTCAATTGCAACATTCTCGGGTTTCAAGGCTTCTAGTTGCGCCTCCTTAATCTGTGTGGACAGGTGTGAGTGGATGGTTATGGTCAATGATATTACCTGACGACCCAGTTATTCTTTTCGACTTAGGGCATCTGCTACTATGTTGGCCTTGCCTAGATGATAACGAATTTCGCATTCATAGTCATTTAGCAGCTCTACCCATCGTCGTTGTCTCATGTTGAGCTCCTTTTGATTGAGAATGTGTTGAAGACTCTTATGATCAGTGAAGATGGTGCATTTTGTACCGTAAAGGTAGTGTCTCCATATCCTTACGGCAAATACCACTGCTCCTAAGTCGAGGTCGTGCGTGGTGTAAAGGACCTCATGAGTCTTGAGTTTCCTTGAGGCATAGGCAATGACCTTTCCTCGTTGCATCAGCACGCATCCTAGTCCCTGTTTGGACGCATCGCAATAGACCACAAAGTCCTCGGTTCCTTCTGGGAGGGACAAGGTTAGAGCACTGCATAGGGCTTGTTTTAGCGTTTGGAAGGCAGTTGCTTGTTGATCCAGGTAAGGTCGGCATACGCGGTTTATTAGGTCCATGAACACAGCTGGCGCATTAGTCAAACCGACATGCATCACCACAAACTCGTAGTGACCGTAGCGGGTTCTAAATGCAGTCTTAGGAATATCTCATGTCTGAATTCCCAGCTGATAGTACCCCGATCTTAGATCAATTTTTGAGAAATATCTTGATCCCTGTAGTTGATCGAAAAAGTCGTCGATTCGAGCTAGGGGATAACGGTTCTTGATATTGAGTTTGTTCAGTTCTCGATAGTCTACGCACATGTGGAATGATATGTCCTTCTTTTTCACAAACAAGACCGATGCTCCCCAAGGTGAGAAGCTCGATTTGATGAATCCTTTGCTTAGCAGTTCATTCAGTTGACTAGAGAATTCCTGCATTTCAGTCGGCGCTAAACAGTATGGGGATTTGGCTATGGGGATGGCTCTCGGAATCAAGTCGATTCTAAACTCCACTTGGCGTATGGGTGGTATTCCTAGAAGGTCCTCTAGGATTACAACGGGAAAGTTGCAGAATTTAGGCATATGCGTGATGAATTTCACTTCTTGTTTCTCATCCACCACATGGGCTAAGAAGGGGTGGCATTCCTTGTAGATACTTTTGAGCCTTGATTCAAGAAATGATTTGCAGATTTGCGTCGGGTTTGTCGCCATAAATGACAAGGGTTTCGCTACTTGGCAGGTTAAGGCGAACGGCCTTTTCGTAACACAGGATATCGGCATGATGAGGACTTAACCAATCCATGCCAATGATAACATCAAAATTCCTTATTGTGACCGAAATTAGTTAGGTTTGGAAGGAATGATTGTTTAGAGTTAGAGTGAATCCTATGTATATATATATATATATATATATATATATATATATATATATATATATATATATATATATATATATATATATATATATATATATATATATATATATTTAGTGCTTTCTATTTTTCCATTTGCCATTTCTACAATGAATGTTTCATTTAGCGATTGGGGTTTCTGTTTGAGTATGTGTTTAAACTGGTGGCTCACGAAACTTTTCTCCGCACCACTATCAAAAAGTATGCATGCATATAAATTATTGAGGAGGAATGTACCAGTAACCACGGTGGGATCCTTCATGGCCTCCTCATGTCCGATTGTTAAAACCCTTCCCACGCCTCCGCCATTTCTGTTCTTTGCCTTTGGGCACTGCTTCTTGAAATTCAATGGGGTTCTTTTATAGTTGTGTCATAAGTAAGGTTACAACATGTAAGCCCTATTTGACATGGCTTTTCATATTCCATGATCCATGGGTTTATAACCTCCATGGACTATCCATGGAGCACCTTAAGGGTTTTAGCCCAATTCAATAAACCATGGATCATTAGCCCACTATAAAAAAAAATGGATGATTTGCACAATCAACCCCATATATTTAATTAGTCTCCTTTTGATCACCAAATTAATTTTTGATCAAAACTAATTAAATAATATTATTAATATAATATAACTTATAATATATTAATAAACCATAAGTGTCCTTTCTCTCATTTTGTCTATCCAAGTGCTGCAATGCCTGCAACCCAAAATGGACCATGCTAACCAGGTCAAGTACATTCCAACAATTGTTATAAACTTATACACCTAATCCAACAGTCTCCCACTTGGATAAGTCTAATAACTATAACTATACGAATGACTTTAGGAACGGATCAACAATCTTATCTCTTTCAAAGTCTCGCAGAACTGAGATGATGATACGCCATTTAAGATAAGTGATCATATAATCCTCTGTTCTAGATATCATCCGGACAAATACATGGAACAATATCTTACTTATTGTCCAACAATTTGTTTCCCGATTTCCGATTTGTTTGACATAGAACTTAATCGAACACATCAATTTAGTTTTGATCGGGCCTGGTACATAGGTCAACACAAAATCATCTAGGGGCCCAGATATCGCTTCTAATGCAAGAAGAAACAGATAAACTTTGAATCATATGCTTGTTCTACTACTTGTTGAATCATACACAAAGGCACGTTTTATAACATCGAGTTACCAATGTGTTTTTGTGCAATCAATGTATAACTAACTCATCGTTAACAACTCATATCTCTAGGTTTGAAGACTTATATGATATTACCATCTCACAATCACTCGAGATAAATTCCATGAAATGATACATGTGAACGTGGGTTGAATCCAATACTCAGAACTTATGAGCACTCATTAGTGTTGTAGCAACTCTTGCTATGTCCAACACCTTAGACGTCTACAAGCCAACTTCATGACAGTCTTGATTCATATCTACTTCCAACATATGACCGACTGTGGAGAATTTGAATAATATGATATACCATAACATAATTATTCTGGAAGTCAAAACATGCAAAATGAAATGATAGTAAACGATTCACAGAAGATAGCAACACTTTACTTATAAATAAACAACAACTTTTACTTATCATCAAATGTCAATTAAACTTTACACATTTCAAATCTATCTAATTTCTAAAACTAATATCATCCTTTAGCCTTATGCGCCTCGCATGCTGAAGATGCTTAACCCTACCCAGTCCCTTCGTGAGGGGATCTGTTGGGTTCTCATCCGATGATACCCTACTTGCCACCAGGAGTCCTTCTTCTATTTGATGTCTGATGAAATGGTTTTTTTTGTTGATGTGTCTGGATCTTTTGTGATCCCTTGGTTCCTTGGCTAAGGCAACTGCACTTTCACTATCACAGAAAACCTCTATAGGCTCCTTAGAAGTTGGTACAACTCTAAGGTCTCCAATGAAGTTCTTTAGCCATATAGCCTCCTTTGTTGCTTTGTTTGCTGCTATATACTCTGATTCGCAAGTTGAATCAGCTACTGCCTCCTGCTTGGAACTTTTCCAAGTAATTGCTCCTTCGTTTAAGGTAAAGACCCAGCCGGACTGAGAGCGGAAATTATCCCTATCAGTCTGAAAGCTAGCATCACTATACCCTACTACTCTGAAGTCATCACTCCCACCCAAGGGTAAGGACCCAGTCCTTAGTCCTCCGTAGTTACTTAAGAATGTTCTTTACCACAGTCCAGTGAGCCTTGTCAGGGTTCCCCTGATATCTGCTGACCATGCTCAACGCAAAGGCCACATCAGGACGAGTACAAGTCATAGCATACATTATCGATCCTACATCGGAAGCATACGGTACTCGACTCATCCCTGCTATCTCAGCCTTTGTACACGGGCGTTGAATCTTACTCAATCTAGCGTTACTCAGGATCGGTAATTCTCCTTTCTTGGAATTCTGCATGCTGAACCTATTTAGCACCTTATCCAAGTAGGTACTCTGACTAAGTCCAATTAGTCTCTTACTCATGTGTCTCAAAATCCTTATCCCTAGGATATAGGCAGCTTCTCCAAGATCCTTCATTGCGAACCACTTCCCAAGCCAGGACTTCACTTCCTGCAGAGTTGGGATGTCATTTCCTATGAGTAGTATGTCATCCACATACAATACCAAAAAGCTAACTATACTCCCACTAGCCTTGACATATACACAAGATTCATCTTCGCTCCTCGAAAAGCCAAACTCTTTGACTTTCTCATCGAAACAAAGATTCCATCTGCGAGGTGCTTGTTTCAATCCATAGATGGGTTTATTAAGCTTACACACTCTACTAGGGTACTCTACGCTAACAAAATCCTCTGGTGGACTCATGTAAACATCCTCAACCAACTTTCCATTAAGGAAAGCGGTTTTGACATCCGTTTTCCATATTTCATAGTCATGAAATGCAACAATGGCTAACATAACCCTAATAGACTTAATCTTCGCTACTGGTGAAAATGTCTCATCATAATCAACTCTCGGAGTTTGAGAAAAGCCTTTGCAACCAGCCGTACCTTATAAGTGTGCACATTACCATCCATGTTGGTCTTCTTCTTGAAGATCCATTTGCACCTGACTGTCTTGCGACCTGGTACATTCTCAACCAAGTTCCAAACTTGATTGTTATACATGGACTGTATCTTGCTGTTCATAGCCTCTTTCCATTTAGCAGCCTCAGGGCCTGCCATGGCTTCCGTGTAGCTGTTAGGTTCATCCAAACTTACAAGTGTGCTATCACTGATAAGTGTATCACCATCCACAGTAATATGGAAACCATAGTAATGCTCAGGTGCATTTCTAACTCTCGTGGAACACATCAGAGGTACAGACTCATCTGTCGGATCAACATGAGTTTCCTCCTCAGGTTGATTGCTAGGGTTTGAGGTTCCTTCACCACTTGACTCTTCAATTTCTTCAAGTTCAATTTGCCTCCCACTATTTCCTTGGCTTATGAACTCTCTCTTGCAAAAGACTCATCTCCTTGCTACAAAGACCACATTATCATTGGGTCTGTAGAAGAGATAACCAAAGGATTTCTGTGGGTAGCCGATGAAAATACACCTCTCACTTTGAGGTTCTAGCTTATCGTGAGTCTCTCGCCTCACGAAATCCTTGCAACCCCGAATCTTGATGTGGTCCAGATTAGGAACTTTTCCAGCCCACATCTCGTGAGGTGTTTTGGCAACCATTTTGGTAGGGACTAGATTAAGAATATGGGCGGCAGTCTCTAAGGCATACCCCCAAAATGAGATTAGTAGTGAAGCTCAACTCATCATGGAACGAACCATATCCAACAAGGTTCGATTACGCCTCCTAGCCAAACCATTAAGATGTGGTGTCTTGGGAGGTGTCAAGTGTGAGACAATCCCACATTCCTTAAGATAGTCAAGGAACTCTGTACTAAGATACTCACCACCTCGATCGGATCGAAGCATCTTAATGTTCCGGCTTCTAGTTGCACCTCCTTAATCTGTGTGGACAAGTGTGAATGGATGGTCATGGTCAATGATTTTACCTAACAACCCAATTATTCTTTTCCACTTCGGGCATCTGCTACTATGTTGGCCTTGCCTGGATGATAACGAATTTCACATTCGTAGTCATTTAGTAGCTCTACCCATCGTTGTTTTCTCATGTTGAGCTCCTTTTGATTGAGAATGTGTTGAAGACTCTTATGATCAGTTAAGATGGTGCATTTTTCACCGTAAAGGTAGTGTCTCCATATCTTTACGGCAAATACCACTGCTCCTAATTCGAGGTCGTGTGTGATGTAATTGACCTCATGAGTCTTGAGTTTCCTTGAGGCATAGGCAATGACCTTTCCTCGTTGCATAAGCACGCATCCTAGTCCCTGTTTGGACGCATCGCAATAAACCACAAAGTCCTGGGTTCCTTCTGGGAGAGACAATATTGGAGCACTGCATAGGGCTTGTTTTAGCGTTTGGAAGGCAGTTTCTTGTTTATCCTCCCAACTGAAAAGTCACTCCCTTCTGCTTCAAGGTAGTGAGCGGCTTTGCTATTTTGGAAAAAAAATTATGAACCTTCGGTAGTAGCCGGCAAGGCCCAAAAACTGGTGTATCTCCGTCGGTGTTCTTGGTGTTGCCTAGTTTTCAATCGCCTTGACTTTGGAAGGGTCCACGTGTATCCCTTCCTCGCTGACTACGTGTCCCATGAAGTCTACCCTTTGAATCCATAATTCGCATTTCAAGAATTTCGCATACAGTTTATCTGCCCTTAACGTCTCCAAGACTTGTCGTAGGTACTAACTATGTACTTCCTTACTTCATGAATAGATTAGTATGTCGTCAATGAATACTATCACGAATTTATCAAGGTAAGGTTGGCATACGCGGTTCATTAGGTCCATGAACACTGCTAGCGCATTAGTCAAACCGACAGGTATCACCACAAACTCGTAGTGACCGTAGCGGGTTCTAATTGCAGTCTTAGGAATATCTCCTACCCAAATTCGCAGTTGATGGTACCCCGATCTTAGATCAATTTTTGAGAAATATCTTGATCCATGTAGTTGATCGAAAAGGTAGTCGATTCGAGCTAGGGGATAACGATTCTTGATAGTCAGTTTGTTCAGTGCTTGATAGTCTATGCACATGCGGAATGATATGTCCTTCTTTTTCACGAACAAGAACGGTGCTCCCCATGGTGAGTAGCTCGGTCTGATGAATCCTTTGCTAAGCAGTGCATTCAGTTGACTAGAGAATTCCTGCATTTCAGTCGGTGCTAAACGGTATGGGGATTTGGCTATGGGGATGGCTACAGGAATCAAGTCGATTCTGAACTCGACTTAGCATATGGTTGGTATTCCCAGAAGGTCCTCTGGGATTACATCGGGAAAGTTACAGACTTCGAGCATATGTGTGATGTATTTCACTTCTTGTTTCTCATCCACCACGTGGGCTAAGAAGGGGTGGTATTCCTTGTAGATACATTTTAGCCTTGATGTAAGAAATGATTTGTAGATTTGCGTCGGGTTTGTCGCCATAAATGACGATGGTTTCACTACTTGGCAGGTTAAGGCGAACGACTTTTTCGTAACACAAGATATCGGCATGATGAGGACTTAACCAATCCATGCCAATGATAACGTCAAAACTTCTTATTGTGACCAACATTAGTTAGATTTGGAAGGAATGATTGTTTAGAGTTAGAGTGAATCCTATGTATATATCTTTAGTGATTTCTATTTTACCATTTTCCATTTCTACGATGAATGTTTCATTTAGCGATTGGGGTTTCTGTTTGAGTAAGTGTTTAAACTAGTGGCTCACGAAACTTTTCTCCGCACCACTATCAAAAAGTATGCATGCATATAAATTATTGAGGAGGAACGTACCAGTAACCATGGTGGGATCCTTCATGGCCTCCTCATGCTCGATTGTTAAAACCCTTCCCACGCCTCCGCCATTTCTGTTCTTTGCCTTTGGCCACTGCTTCTTGAAATGCCCCGTCTCACCGCATCCGTAGCATGCATTACTCGCCCTGTCATTAGAGGCTTGGGTGGTTTGTTGTTCTGGCGCCTAACAGAAATGGGTGGTATGTCCCTTCTTGTTGCAATTATTACAGTGCATCTCTCGATAGTCTCCATGGTGATGGTAGTTGCACTTGCATTTCGGAAGAGTCCCAGCATATTTATGAAGGGTTTTGAGCATTCTAGCACTCCTAAGGCGTACATACAACCCTAGAAACCTTGGATCTATGTTTTACTAAGATACATGCAAATTCGATTTTCCAAGGTTCTTAACCTAACTAGCATGGCATGGGGAACTTTAAAACGTAAAAGCTAGTAGAAGAACATACCTTTCTTGTTGCTTGGATTCCTTGAGAACCTTGTGAGCCTAGCACCTCAAATGTGATGCCTCAAATGTTTCACACAACACCACAATAAGTTTGAGAGAAGTACACTATCACTCAAAATCGGCTAGCCCTCTTGTTCTACACATAGTACTGCCGATTTTGCTAACCACGGGGTCCTTTTATAGTTGTCTCACAAGTAGGGTTACAACATGTAAACCCTAATTGACATGGCTTTTCATATTCCATGATCCATGGGTTTATAACCTCCATGGACTATCCATGGAGCACCTTATGGTTTTTAGCCCAATTCAATAAACCATGGATCATTAGCCCACTATAAAAGAATGGATGATTTGCACAATCAACCCCATATATTTAATTAGACTCCTTTTGGTCACCAAATTAATTCTAAATTAATTCTTGATCAAAACTAATTAAATAATATTATTAATATATTAGAACTTATAATATATTAATAAACCATAAGTGTCCTTTCTCTCATTTATTCTATCTGAGTGTTGCAATGCCATGCAACCCAAAATGGACCATGCTAACCGGGTCAAGTACATTCCAGAATAGTTATGAACTTAGACACCTAATCCAACAATTTCTTGGCTGGTGCAGGGGCGGTGACGGCATGGACAACCATAATTTGTTGTTTCTTGACAGGATCTTGAGTCGATTAGCCCTTTTTCTAATTCTCGAACTTCTGCTTGTTGTCACCCCATTTTGGTTGTTCGAGCGTGGGGGTTATAATGCCCTGGCGGACTCCTTGGTTGACAAGAGTTTGTGCCAAATGCTTGGCATTGTTGTAGTTGCTTGGGTTGGCGGATATGACCATTCCCTGAATATGAGGGGATAGCCCCCAGATGTACCGTTCCACTTTCTTGTCCTCTAGGGTGACCATCCTATGGAACAGAGGTTCCAGTTTATTAAATCAAGCAGTGTAAGTGTCAATATCAAATCCCTTCATGGTGTGATCCCACAATTCTTGTTCTAGTTTCTACATTTTTCTACTTGGGCAGTACTCCTCTAGCATCATGAATTTCATGTCCTCCCAACTCTTGGCGTTGGCCACAGCTAGAGTCACAGTTTTAACGTAGTCGTTCCACTACGACAAGGCCGAGTCTGCAAATGTACACGCTGCGTATTTGACTTTGAATTCGTCCGAGCATGCACAGATTTCGAACATAGACTCAATTTTCTCAAACCATCTTGTCAAACTGATGACTCTGCCATCGCCAAGATAGGTCATGGGCTTGCAGTTCATGAATTCTTTATAGGAGCACATCCATTGGTGGCATTGGCTTTCGCCCAGATTGGAACTGTTTGTCTCGTTTCCGCTTCCATTGCTGTTACTGCTGATTTGGACCATGGCGGCAGGCACAATGGCTGTTACAGCAACTTGGAACATGGCAGAGTCCATCTGTGGAGCTGGCGGTGGTGGAGTTGCTGAGGTGTTGACAATGTGCCTGATGACTCTTCGTGGTGTCATCTTTCTGCCATGAAGTTTAAAGGTGGAATGATGATAAGTCTTCAATGAGGATTATGAGTCGGGCTTTACCATAATGGAATGTCTCGATTATGTATATGTATTAAGTCTCGTTGTTATTGTATGTTTCAAGCAATTCATAAATGGAAATTTACTATATTAAGTAAACAATTGCATAACAAATAGCAAAACCCAATGAAATAAAATGCATGCCCATTTCATGGATAATATAGTATTAGTTCATAGTTTTGTGAAAATTGACCTTTAAGAAGGTCTACAATACATCAAGAGGATAGAAAATTTTTGACGGTATAACGACCCCTTGAATAGTGTAATCACTTATTTATAGGGTCGAACCTACATACATGAAAGAGTAGCACCAACACTTACTCGTAAATCTAATCGATCAAAAAACGTGAATAGTATAAGCCCTACTCACGACGTGTGGTCTCCTGTGGGCCATGTGATGAAGTCATGGAGGCCTGCATCTCCGCTATCCGGTGCTCAGTCGCGATCACCCTCTATTCGAGGGTCGAGTGTCTCTCCTGGTACTCTCTCATTTTCTGCTCGGGCGATGGTGAGGTCCTCCTGGAGGCGGTCGATGACACTACATGTCCAGGGGTAGTCCCTCTCTAATCGTTGGGATCATGGGTCAGTGACCTCCACAGTAGCCCCCAGCTCCAAGATCCGATTCGCCGACGCCCTAGTCTGATCCCCGAGATGCGCAATCTGCTGAACCATGACAGGGAGGGCCCTGTCTGCCAGACCTCCGTGACTAAGATTATAGAAACCTCGCTCCATGCCATATGGGGAACGCTAATGTTGCTGTCTACTCCACTTCTCCAGGTTCTCTGCCCAACGGGGCGTGGGCCCCTGGTAGCCCTGACGATGTGCGAGAACCCGAGCGACATAGGGAGGATTTATGACCTCGGACTCTGCATTTGAGTCCTCCTCTATCTCCTCCTCGTCTTCTTCCTCCTCTAGATCCTCTTTGGGATCTTCCTCCATTATCTCCTCAGGATCCTCTTTGGGATCCTACTCGATCCAACCGTCATTTCCCTATTTGGGGAAATATGGGTCTCCAGGCATGTGGAATCCTACCATGACATCTGTGTGAGAATAGAGATATGAGAAATACATAAAGGGTTTAAGTGTATGACTCTGTAGTATTCTAAAATACTCCTATAGTATTTTAAACTTTATGTTTGGTTCTTAGAGTTTCTTTGTACGAGGGGTTGGTAAGTTTTAGATTCGTTGTTCACCATGACCATTCCCAAACACATGTTAGTTATATCTCGCATAAATATGGTTGATCAGGCTATATTTATCCAAGATATGATTACACAGTATCTAGGTTTATCGTAGCGTCCAACTTATCTTAATACTTTTTATATGGTTCTTATTATGACATTGTTATAGTATGTATGCATGTACGTATACTTTTATAAAAAAAATACTATTATATTTTAAAAGTATACTTCTTGGTCAGAGTGTTTTAGACCGATTGTATTTATAGTTGTACATCTTACATGGTTTGATATATTTAGTTCACTATAAACAACGCTCTAATACCAATTTGTCACACCCCCAAACCAGAACAACGAAAACGTCTGGGGGTGGATGACTTTCATGTACAGTATCATAACAAATTAATAATAGGGATCAAAGCCATACAACCATCATGTTGATAATTAAGATGTTTACATTATATCCAACACATTGTTTACTTTATACTAAGTACATATGACAAAAGTGAATGGCGTGACGTGTGACGCCCCATCCTTAAAACTCTTTGGATTACTTGTTTACAAATTTTCTAAGAGTAAAAGTGGTTTTGAAAAGTGTCTGTTGGGTCAAAAATATGGTTTATACTTTACTTTTCTAGGAAAATATATTTTTGTGTCTTGGACCGTAAACAGCTTGGTGTTTATGGCCGTATACGTGTTTACGGTTGTGTTTACGGCCGTAAACCCATTCACGACCCATGTTCACCAAGCCCATGTTTCTCATGTATAAATATAGGTGTAAGGAGTGAGGAGTAGAGTGATGAACAGAAGAGGAGTGCATAATTGCCAGGGTCTAGAGGAGTTTAAGTGTGTGTTTTCTAAGGTGTTCTAGAGAGAGAAACAAGAGAGAAGAACAAGTGTGTGTAAGTGTGTGAATCTTGTGTAAGGAACTTAATTCATATCATCAATACATTCAAGATTCATATTATTCTTCTTCTCCTTCTCTTCTATTTGATCTGACATCATCTGTTTGATTAGGATTCCGCACCATCAAACAGATCTGATTGATACACAAGCAGATTTGGGACTTATAATTGGTATCAGAGCTTGGATTGTATCAGTCAATTTTGTCAGATCTGGAGCTTATTTGATCTTATTTTCGAAATATTTTTGCGTTTTTGGATAGATCTCTAAAAATTAGGGGGGGGGGGGGGGGTTGATCTTCGTGTTTTTGATAAAAACGAGTTTATGATCGAGTTTTGGAGTAAAAAAAGGTGAAAAACGTTGTTTTTTACGTAATATGCGAAGAGTTTACGGCCTTTGAAGGGTTTACGGTCGGCGGTGGCGGAGTTTACGACTAGGGTTTCTCGGAGTTTACGGCTGACCGGAGTTTACGGCCCGATGGTTTATGGCCGGAGTTTGCGGTCCTCAGTTCAGCAACCTTTTTCGTTCAGCACCGTTCAACATTCATTTAAAAAAGGAAGAAAGTAGGGCTGCCGGGGATCGAACCCGGGTCCTTTGTTTATTCAAGGAGGCGTATTAACCAGCTCATCTAGATTGGAAGATGTTTTACATTTCCCTCTACTTAGTGAAAGAGTTTCCTCACCATCATTTTCATGAATCGGAGAGAAACCTTATGACACTTAGATTTTCTATGGCGTAAGTGTTCCTATCCATGCGAATTTTTCATAACCATAATCACAAGACAAGGTTAGTGACAAATCCAAACTCATATGGACTGAACTTGCCCAATCTCATATTCTTGCCACCCGGCAGCACAAGTGCCTACCAATGCTTCCAGGTTGTTATGCAAACACTTGCGAACTTATAGAACTCACAAGCATAGTTAACTTAAACTAGAATGGGCACAAAAACAGAAATATGTCAACACAATGGGTTACAAACCTCAAGTTGTGTGCTAGCGATTAAACAATAGGTTTTATTCTTGATTAGCCCTTGAAACTTCTCCAAGATCTTTAAGACTCTCACTGTCCTCTTGACATATGAGATTCTCTTGTCAAGAGCCATTCCTTGACAAAACAAATATTCAAGAGTTAGTTTGGATTCTTATCAAGATAAACAATTCTCACAATTGGTCTTAGTTGGTCTCTGTTTTATCCAAAACATCACAACTTTCCAATTTCAAATGTACAAGAGTAAGAGACATGTTACTCTTACATTTGACAAGTGTTAGAAACCTTTCTTAAAACTATATCACTCAAGTTACAATCTTAGAGTATGACTCTAAGACTTGTTTTGGAATGAAGTATGATTTATCTTTTTATTTAACCGTTTCAACAATTCATGATTCCTCTCCTTAGTCAAACAAATGCACTAAGGTATCCTTAGAGGATCAATTGTGATATGGTTTCATAATCACTAAGATAGTCATAAAACAAGATACTCAAGTACTCTCCCATCTCTTCAGATTGGATAGTCATAAAATCAGTCATGATCTCTTCCATTCTCTCTCAAGTATCATCCTCCCCAAATATAAGGCTCTGCCACCCTTGACTTCCAAGTTCATATCACCTCTCTAGAGTTCAATGTACAATATTCAAGCCTCAAACTCCAAGAATTGGAGTTTACGACCATAAAATGGAGTTTACGGCTGTAAACTCTATGGTATATATATGACACTTAGTCATTTTCAATCACTTTTACCATTTCAAGCCAAAGAACTCATTCTCTCTCAAGTATCATCCGATATTTCACTTAGATCTTCAAGATTGTAAGTGTTTCTTCCCTTTAATTGTTGATATCCTTCTATATCTAGTGATTATACATGATTTCATCCATGAAATCTCTTCATTTTGATAGATCTTCAAGTGTTCTTCATTTCACCAAGAACACCAAGAACACACATTAGTGTTCTTGGATCCTAATCACCCTTGCAAGCTTCTAATAAGTAAGTACGCTACCCTTAGCTTGTTATATACTTGAATCACTTGTTAAACACCTAGAAAACATCAAGAAACTCAAGAACAAAAGGTGTTTACGGCCAAGGCAATCTCCTTGGGCTGTAAACCCTATTTAGTGGTGCAGTGTTGCCACAACTCCTTCCTAAGCCTTAGAACTAAGTCTAGAACACTTCAAGGAAGACCATAGGACCTTAACACACAAAATGGTACAAGTTACCATGAGTTTACGTCCGTAAACTCATTGGGCTGTAAACCCATGGGCCGTAAACTCATGGAGGATTACCATTTGGGCCGTAAACTCCTATGTGAGGCCCTAAAACCCTTAGATGCAACCCTTTGTACTTCTAGCACTTGAATCAAAGTGTTTTCCATGTCCTATAGTGTCTTTACTTGCATAATTAGTTGTTTAAAACTCATTGGGCTGTAAACCCATGGGCCGTAAACTCATGGAGGATTACCATTTGGGCCGTAAACTCCTATGTGAGGCCCTAAAACCCTTAAATGCAACCCTTTGTACTTCTAGCACTTGAATCAAAGTGTTTTCCATGTCCTAGAGTGTCTTTACTTGCATAATTAGTTGTTTAAAACACTAATTTGATGCATATGTGTATCATTATATGATAAATAGGATCCGTGTGTGTGCTCAAGTCTTCATTTGGCACTTAGCATCCTATACCACTCGTTCATCCGAACCACTCACTACAGGTGAGTTCATACCCCCTTAATCTATCTTTTAAATGATTCTAAATGCTTTTATGGGAGGGAGGAATACAATTTGAAACATTATAGTTATTGTATCAATCACATGTGATTAATAACTATCAAACAATGGATTTGCTATACTTTTAGCTATTTTATCAATCAAACTACTTCAAAATGTTTATCAAACTCTTTTACATGTTAAACTCTTTATCAAACTTATCCTTACATGACAAACCTTTTCCTTTAACTCTTTTAAACTTATATATTGTCAAAACCATGTCTAATGCATGTATAGTTATATAAGTAAGGTTGGAAGGACCTAGGACTGATAACACACCTTATTTCATGTTCCTTGTTTGGTTGTGGACTTAGAGTACCCTGTTGTTTGTTCGAGTGTCATTTGATCCTTAGTTATATATATTATGTATATATGTATAGACATAAAAGCTTTTATTACAGTTCAATACGCTCAGTTATACAAACAACTCTACTAGTGAACTATAATAGGTATAGTTTAGGAAGTCACTATTCACTATTTCTAGAACAATGAAACATACAAAGAGTCAGTTCATACATGAGTCAATACATACTATAATGAGAAACAAATAGAGAATACTATAACGAGAAACAGATAGAGAATACTATAACGAGAAACAAATATACTATACATTATACAAGAGAACATATTATGATGAGAAACAAAGAGAACAAACTACATACTAGACAGAGAGAACATACAATACACTAGTACATACAATACATATACAAGAATACTATAACATAAATGTGAGCCACGGTTTCGGGCCATGGCATCACTGCCATGGCTCGTTTTGTATCCACGGTCTCCTGGAGGAAGAACGTGAATTTGTGTATAGATCTATACTGGATTGACTATCCTACACCTTGTTGCTCGCTACAGTAGGATTTGCAAGTCTACGGGTGCCAAATGTCATTTCTCCCGACGTCTTTCATCGTCGTGTTTTTAGTCGATAGTATAATGCAATCATATCACATTATACCTTAATTAACAACCAGTTTAAGGTAGTTAATACAACAGTAGTTACTATAATACAACACTACAGTACTTTATTATTTTCCTATTGCATTCACATTGTGATCTTCTCACAAAAACGGTAATGTAAAAACTATATTTTTAGTTAATGATAGTTACACTTGGGAAAATACACACTCTTACAAGAAACAAACATACAGAACATTTGATGCCTTGGTAGAAGACTACGTTTAGTAGAAAATATAGGATTTTCTAGGAGATACAAACATTTACTACAAACATTTACAAACTTATGCATCAAACACTTACAAACATTTTCATACAAACAATGACACTAAAATGCTTATGAACTCACCAGCTTTAAAATTGATAAACTCTTTCAAAATAACTTGTATTCTCAGGTCATCAGTAGACAGGTACCGATGCCAAGTTTTGAGAAGATGGAGCTCGTTCAACACTCATCTCTTATTTTGATTCATGTTTTTGGTGTCTTATAAACTTTATAGAACACACTTGTATTAAATTATATTATTAATGCAATGGATGATGTTGTTGCTTGTTTACTACTATGCTTTATTGTAATACTATACATGACGTCCTCTGCCCTAGAACGTTTCCGTCATTCCGGTTTTGGGGTGTGACAAAAAGGCCAATATTTTGGGAAGACATGCATGCAAATCATATACAAATTTCCGAAAGAAAACAAACTAAAAGGTTTTTGTGTTTAGTTGAGGTCTTATGACCACTTTTGGAGATATGTTATTATCTTATAGCTTTTAATATTTCAAATGCTTTTGAATAATGATTGTAAAATTTTCAACATGTGTTACTTAATTGATTAATTAATAAAAATATTAATGTTTTGAAACTCCCGACTCTTAAACTTATATTATTTAATTTGTTAGTTAACTAAAATATTTTTCCTATATAAAGATAACATTTTTTATGTTTGCTTACTCATATTTGTTTATGTAATTAGAAAACAAGGTGTACATAGAATGACTACTTGAATTTCATATAAGAATCAATACCACTAGATAGCTATGTTGTCTTTATCCAGTGGGAGGAGATCCACATATCTTTTTTAATTATTTATATGAATGCTTAGTAATATTTATTTTATATTCTTATTCACCTTAATTTTTTAGGTACAAATTAAGGAAGAGGATTCTCGGCGCACTAACATAAAGTCAAACGTACGCCTTGAAAAATATGTAATTAAAATTAAATATCATATTTACTAATCGACTTATTTTAAAAATCTTGATGACATTTATGTATAATGATATATTTTGTATGACTTTTATTCTTAATTTCAATGTTTAATATTTGAAAGTTCATATATGAGACCTTGGATGTTTTGGTGTAATATAAATAGTGTAATACAAAGTTTATTAGTTCAATATTGTTTATTAATAACTCATTCAAAACAACTTATTTCTTATTTTATCCAAAAAAAATATTATCGGATATAAGAAAAATAGATTATATTAATGTTATATAAAAACTTATAATATATATTAGATATTATAAAAGTAAAAATAAAGTTTATAAGGTATTGATTATATTAGATAGTATCAAAATATAAGTTGATGGATTTTGATGTTATTTGATAATTCGGTTAATGCCCAAAACATGACTAAAAACGTAAATTTCAACATATTTCTATTTTTTCCCATAATTATTTTAACCACTTAAATACATTATTGCTCAACGTGCAAGGTTACGCCTAGTATACTTATAAATGAAGCATTTTTCATTTCACCATATTTATTTGAAACTCTCATTCATTTTTCCTTTCACCACATTCATTTGAAACTCCCATGACTTTTCAATTTCTTTCTAATAATGATTATAAGTTGGTTAATAAGGTTAAATAAATATCAAACCTAAAGTGTAATCATATAGAAACTTAGTTTCATAATTAAAAGAATATATTTTATTCTACTTATAAAGTTATTTTTTAACTTTTAAGAAATTATACTTAATTTATTAGGTCGAATATGTTGTTGTGTGTAAACCAATATATCATTTTAAAGCTACAACTTTTAAAAAATTTGTATAATTACAGGATCAACTTAAATATAAATTTTATTTCAACTTAAACAACACAAAGAATATTTTATAAATAGTTAAAAGTGATAAATTGTAGTATCTTTCTAATAATGATTATAAGTTGGCTAATAAAGTTAAATAAATATCAAACCTAAAGTGTAATCTTAAATAAACTAAATTTTAATATTAAAATAATATTTTTACTTCTATTTATAAAGTAATGTCTTTAACTTTTATCATATTATACTTAATGTATTAGATTTAATATGTTGTGTTATGTAAACCACTATCAGTTTAAAGCTACAACTTTTGAGCAGTTTTGACAAAATACTTAAATTGTTAATTTAAAAATAACATTAAAATGTTAACTTAAATATAAATTTCAGTTCCATTTAAAAAACCCAATGAATATTTTGTGAATCGTTAAAAGTAATAAATTATAGTGCTAAATAGAAAAACTAAATTGTAATCTCAATTTAAATAAAATATTTCCTAAATATATTTTTAAAATCGTTAAACGTTTTCAAATAAATAGCTTAAAATAACTTACAATAACAATAATTAAAAATAACTCTATATAAATGATTATATTGTTACATCTAAAATCAAAAAATAATGTTTAACGTTTTAAATAATTATAATGATAGAAATTAAAACGTTAAACAAATTATTTTATCCCACTTAATAATTTGATATACGAATTATTATATTCAAAATAATCAATATATTATATCAATTTAGTATACAAATTTAACAATAATATTATTGTTATATTTAAAAAAAACATATTTTTGTAAAGATTTAAACTATATATGTCTTTCTGCGCAACGCAAATGCATTAGCCTTATATATATATATATATATATATATATATATATATATATATATATATATATATATATATATATATATATATATATATATATATCTTATAAAAGCTAGCATTTTTCGTTGAACCTCATGCATTTGAAACTCGCAAGACACAACATTCATTTGAAACTCTCATGACTTTTCAATTTTTTCTAATAATAATTATAAGTTGGTTAATAATGTTAAATAAATATCAAACCTAAAGTGTAATCATATATAAACTAAATTTCAATATTATAATAATTTATTTACTTTTATTTATAAAGTTATGTATTTAACTTTTAACATATTATACTTTATTTATTAATTTTAAAATGTTGTTGTATGTAAGTCATTATCATTTTAAAGCTACAACTTTTGAACAATTTGGAAAAAATACTTAAATTGTTAATTTAAATATAACATTATATGATCAACTTAAATATAAAATTTAGTTCAACTTAAACAATGCAAATAATATTTTATATTAAAAGTGACAAGTTGTAGTGTCTTTTAAATAATGACTATAAGTTTGTTAATAAAGCTAAATAAATATCAAACCTAAAGTGTAATTATAAATAAAATAAATTATAATATTAAAATAATATATTTACTTCTATTTATAAAGTTATGTCTTTAATTTTTAACATTTATATTTAATTTATTAGATTTAATATGTTGTTATATGTAAACCATTATCAGTTTAAAGTTACAATTTTTGAACAGTTTGGACAAAATACTTAAATTGTTAATTTAAATATAACACGAAATAGTCAACTTAAATATAAATTTCAGTTTTACTTAAAAAATCCAAATAATATTTTGTGAATAGTTAAAAGTAATAAATTATAGTGCTAAATGCAAAAACTAAATTATAATATCAGTTTAACTAAAATATTTCTAAAGATATTTTTATAATCATTTAAATTTTCATATAAGTAGCTTAAAATAACTTACAACAACAATAGTTAAAACTAACTTTATATAAATTATTATATTGTTACCTTTAAAAACAAAAAACATTTTTTGATGTTTTAAATAATTACAATAATAGGAGTTAAAACGTTAAACAAATAAATTTTAAAAATTAATTAACAATAACGAATAACATTAAACCATATATTATTTTTTATTCTCATTAATGAGTAACCCGTAGGTAGAGGTCATTCAAACGATTAAGATTATATAGTTTTAAATTTTAATAGATGTATATAACAACGTTATTATTATATTTAAGAAAACATATATTTATAAAGATTCCAACTATATAGATGTTTCTGCACAACGCGCAAATATTTGCCTAGTGTGTGTGCGTGTGTGTGTGTATATATATATATATATATATATATATATATATATATATATATATATATATATATATATAGTTAGTTTCAAATGTTTTCAGTATCTATTATGTGCATGTATTCTATTATGTGCATGTATGATTGATTCTGGACCAATCATTTTAGTTATTTTAAGAAAGTAATTAATGCATATTAAATGGTGAAGATGTAATTAATATTCACCATTTAATATGCATTAATTACTTTCTTAAAATAATTAAAATGATTGGTCCAGAATCAATCATATATGCACACAATAGATAGTGAAAACAAAATAAGCTAACTATATATATATATATATATATATATATATATATATATATATATATATATATATATATATATATATATATATATATATATATATATATATATATATATATATATATATCCCACAAATTTCAACTAGTGTTAAAAGCATAAAATGAACCGATATTAAAAACCAATTAAATATGATCCGATTTTATCCCAAAGCGATTAATTTTACATTAAACCAAACCGATTTAAAAACCGGTACTAGCGGTATGAAAGAAATAAATTGGGCCAACTAGTGATCTCTATAATCTGATTCAATCTAATTTGTAAGAGATCCGGGTTAAGCCCATTTTGTATCGTGTGGACTGTGGACCCTTTCGTATAAATGGAAGCCGTCATAACTAAACCCTAAGATTTCGACCATTTTCCGTATCTAGGGTTTCAGACGCAGCCTCCACCCTCCATTGCAGCTTGCATCTGCTTTGATTACACTTAATCAAATGGGTAACTTTCGCATTTCGATGATCCGATGAATATTTTGATTTTGTTTGTATAATGTCGTCTGATTTGTTCCATATTGTTGCGTGAAATACAGCTCGGATCAAAGTTCATGAGTTGAGGGGCAAAACCAAGGCTGACTTGTTTGCTCAGTTGAAGGATCTTAAAGCCGAACTTGCTCTTCTCCGTGTCGCTAAGGTCACCGGTGGTGCGCCCAACAAGCTCTCCAAGATGTAAGCTATTTCATTTTCCTCTATATACATGATATTGTAGATTTCAAACATTACGAATTCGCTTGAAACAAGTTTATGGTTTAGTGAGATTTTTTTTTCATCAGCGAATCTAGTTTTATCAGTCCACATTCATAATGTACGCCTTCAAAATTGTCAACTACTGCACACTAAGCTCTCGAAATATACATCTTCAGAAGTTCGCACACATCGAAACTATATTGAGATTCACACCCGTGTTCCTATTTGATTTAGCCATTCTGTATATAAGCTTTTTGTAAATCGACAGATTCCACGAAGACAGAAATCTTAGAAAAACTCTAGCTCTTTACTTGTTTTGTTTTGTCGATTGCTGCATTACACCTTAATGGAAAATTAGGTTTCATGTTTTTAGTGTTTCTGGTAGTAGTTTATTTAAATATTATATAATTTTTGTTTACAGAAAAGTTGTGAGGACATCGATTGCACAGGTGCTGACTGTTATCTCACAGACCCAAAAAGCCATGCTTAGGGAAGCTTACAAGAACAAGAAGTATCTTCCTCTTGACCTTCGTCCCAAGAAAACCAGAGCTATTCGCAGGCGTCTCACCAAACATCAGGTATGAAAAAATCTTGTTATAATGAAATATTTGTAAAATAGTTAGAATGTTTTTTGTTTTTCTTGTGGCTGAATGTAATGTTGATTTGAAACATTTTGTTTGTGTAGGTTTCTTTGAAGACAGAGAGGGAGAAGAAGAAAGAGAAGTACTTTCCTTTGAGGAAGTATGCAATCAAGGCATAGATAGTGAAACCCTTTTTTTCTTCAGTTTTGAATTTGGATTTGTGTACGTTTTTTGTTTAATTATTATCAGAGTTTTGATATTATTTGAAGGTTGTTAGCATTCAATTAAATATTGGATTTTGCTTTGAAGTTGAGGCAGAGTTGTCTTGTTGATTTGATTTTATATTGGTCTATAAATCGTTGCTGCTATATCCATATATATGAACCTGAATAATTCATTTAACTCCTTATTTTGTTGATTTGGATAATTACGTTGATGTTAGGGTTAACAATTCAGCACTAAAATTAGATTTTCGTTTTAAGAGTGTATAATGTAGTATGATACTACGTCACATGGATTTTATTTAAGAGTGTATAATGTAGTATGATACTACGTCAAGCTATAAGTTTCTATTTACCTCATTGATACATCTAGGTTGTTTCTACTTTTTTTAAAAGCCACCGATAATATCCTAAACATGTCATTAAACCTTTGGAACTTTATTACACAAATCTATGTCTTTCAAGTGATGATCCAATAATTTAAACATTCTAAGCTTAGTTTAGTTCTCTTAAAAATCATACAAGCTCCAATTTCTTATTAATCCTTTAACAAATAGATAGTAAAAACAAAATAAGCTTTTAATTTGACCAAGTGCACCAAAATTATTACATTTCTATATGGTAGACTGGATTAAAAGTTAAGTTGAGTAATATGTAGAGCTTGAATCACCACTGAAGCCTTAAGTTAAAGTTAAAAGCCAAACAAAGATCCATAGAAGCAATTCCTAACAAATGATCGATTTTATAACTTAAACATTGTTTCAGAATAGAAAAATGAGTTTAGAATCTTTATCAATTTCATGAAAACAAGTTTAGAATCTTTATCAATTTCATGAAAACAAGTTACGTTTAGATTCCATCATTGTTAGCGATTCAAAGCTTCAAAAACAATTTCAAACTCCATATCAAACATGGCATATGAGGTTATTTTAGAACAACTTACACATACACATCACTTTATTCCTAAATCTACACATTTCGTCCACAACAAGACATAAATCTTCAACCTTTGATTGAATGACACATATCTGTCAACTCCTGATATCGTTATGCTAAAGGTAAAGGATATTTACATGAAGTTTGAAGAGTACATGTCAAAATAGAACTAGAAACTACTTAGAAGTCATCAATCACAAACAAATGGAGGATTCTCCAAACACTGAGTCGAAACTTATAAACAATCAAGAACTTGAGAGAAAAGAAATAATTTTCAATCTTCATTGTATTGATTAACTGATTACAAAGAAGATAACAAGAACTTTATATATATACTACTCTATAAAAAACAACGACTGATAACTAATTAGTAATTAAATTACTATAATACCCTTAACAACAATAACAGAACAGAGAAGCTATCACCCCCCTCAAACCGGGGGGGGGGGGGGGGGGGGGGGTATGGAAGTAACCCAAGTTTGTTTGTTGCATCTTGATGTGCTGGTCCATAGAGAGGTTTGGTAAAGACATCAACCAATTGTTGTTGAGTAGAAACGTGAGACAAAGAAATCAGACCAGCTTGAAGCTTCTCTCGAACAAAATGATAGTCGAGTTCAATATGTTTTGTTCTTTCGTGGTATACAAATGGCAGCTTGATTATCACACTTGAGAGGAATAGGGGTAATATTGTCCACTTGTAATTCAGATAAGAGACGGCTTAGCCATGCTAATTCTGCACACACACGCCTCCTAGACCTGTATTCTGCTTCAGCATATGATAAGGAGATAGTAACTTGCTTCTTTGACTTCCATGAAATAGGAGTATCCCCAAAAATAAAGAAACCACTAACACTTCTTCTTGTGATTGGGCATGATGCCCAATCAGAATCATAGAAAGCTTCAATGTTAAAAGAAGGATTTTTATTGAAAAATAACCATTGTGTTATAGTGCCTTTAAGATATCGTAATACATGCATGCCATCATTGTAATGAGCTTGACATGGAGTTTGGCTAAATTGACTCAAATACCGAACTGAGTATGCCAAATCTAGTCGAGTATGAAGAAGGAAATTCAATTTCCCAATGAGCTGGCTGTACATAGTAACATCTGGCAAAGGTTCTTCCATTAAAGGCAATAAATGAAGTTTCAGTGATAAAGGAGTGGTAGTGATAGATTGTTCTTGCATTGAATAAGCAGAAATAATTTCGTTGACATACTTTTGTTGATTAATCACCATTCCGTTTGCAACTATATTAAACTTTATGCTCAAGAAATAATGAATGTGACCCAAATCCTTGATTTGAAATTTATTATGAAGTGACTTGAGAGATTGAATCTCTATGTCATCATCTCCTGTGACCAACCTATCATTAACATATATGGCAACAATGACTATGTTGGTAGGATTTTTCTTTATGAAAAGTGAATAATCATTTGATGACTGTGATATCCTTTAAGAACAAGAGCAGATGAAAGCTTATCATACCACTGTCTTGATGCTTGCTTTAAACCATACAATGGCTTTTTAAGTTTGCCAACAAGTGAAGAAGAAGAAAGAAAAAGATCAGGTGGAGGCCTCATTTAGACTTCTTCATAAAGATCCCCATGCAGAAATGCATTATTTACATCAAATTGATGTACATTCCAACCCCTTTTCATGGCTATAGAAACCATGCATCTAACAGTGGTGAACTTTACAACTGGTGAAAAAGTTTCATTGTAGTCTATCCCCTATTTTTGAGTAAAACCCTTTGCTACTAGCCTTGCTTTATGTCTTTCTACAGTACCATCTGCTTTGTATTTGATTTTGAATACCCATCTACAAGCAATTGGTTTCTTCCCTTATGGCAGTTTTACGATTTCCCATGTGTGATTTCCATCTAAAGCTAGTAACTCTTTTCTCATAGCTTTTTCCCACTGAGGCTTAACTTTAGCTTAATGATAAAAAGCAGGTTCAATTTCCATGTGTGGAAAATGGGATGAGGTTTTGGTAACAACTAAATAAACACTTTGAATCTGGGAATGAAGACCAATACATAAATTGGTGAGAGTGTGAGAACAAGAAGAAGATGTATCTCTAACAACAGAATTACAAATATAATCTTGAAGATGAATAGGTGGTTGAGATATTCTGGTTGTTCTCCTTAATAAGGGTTCTTGAATAGGTGAATCAGGTAAGAAAGAAGTAGCTGGAGAAACATTATTACCAGAACTGGGAATAAAATTAGGATCAAGGGTAAAATTGGAATTTTGAACAACAGGATCAGAAATAGGAGTGGGAATGAAAGAATTCGTGTCAAGAAGTGATAAAGAACGATCTGATGAGTGTAATGGGAAATTATTCTCAAAGCATTTGACATCTCTTGAAATCGAAATAGATTTGGGTACCAAATCTAAAACTTTGTATGCCTTTTGACCAGGAGGATAACCAATAAAAATGCATGGATTAGCATGTGGCATGAATTGATCTCTTCCTTGAGGTAATGATGAAACATAACACAAACAGCCAAAACTTCTTAGTTGATCAAATGAAGGTTGTTCTTTATACAAAATTTGAAAAGGACTTTGACCATCTAGAACTTTGGAAGGAATTTTATTGATTAAATGAACTGCAGTCTTGACACAATCGCCCCAGTAAGCAATGCCAATTCTTCACTTAAAATAAAGAGCTCTGGAGGTGGCTAAAATGTGTTGATGCTTTCTCTCAACAACTCTATTTTGTTAAGGATTGTAGGGAGTAGATTTCATATGTAAAATACCATTATCTTGAAAAAATGAAATGCCTTCTGAACTAGATCCCAACTCCATAGCATTATCTGTTCTGATAACTTTGACCATTGTATGAAATTGTGCCTTGACCATTTTTACAAAAGATTTGACAAGATGCAAGGCATAATGTTTTTGTGACATCAAGTGTACCCATGTATGCCTACTGTGATCATCAATAATGGTGATAAAATACTTAAAACCATCATATGTAGCATGTTTATAAGGTCCCCAAATATCAACATGGATCAAGTCAAAAGGATTTTTAGATATAGTATCACTGATAGGAAATGGTAATTTATGTTGATTAGCTTTAGCACAAACAAGACATGAATTAATATTCATTTCATTACATTTTGAAGAAATAAGAGAAAGTTCTTTTAGTTTGGCTAAAGGAACATGACCTAACCTGTTATTCCACAACATTGTTTGAACATTAGAAGAAATAGTGAATACATACGTTTGATAAGACAAAGAAGAAGGAAAAATAGAGAAATTATAGACTAAAGACTGCTTGACTTGATGATGTTCAAACACATATAGATCATTGATTCAAACACATGTAGAAGACAATTTTCATCAGTGAAAATTGCAAAAGTCTTAAGATGAGAAATGAGCTTAGGAATAGAAACAAGGTTATACTTGAATTCAGGAACATATAAAACTCCATGAAGTGTTATGGAATCATGAATTTCAACATCACCAATGTAATTGACAAAAGTGCCCTGACCATTAGGAAGCCCAAGAGATTGAGGGTGAATAAGTTTTGTAAGAGAAATACAGAAATCTTGACTAGAACAAATGTGGTCAGTGGCTCCTGAATCTATGATCCAAGAATTATGTGTTTGAAGAAGATGCGAGGACTTATAAGCATTTGCACAAAAATGTTCAAAAGAAAAAAAAATGTACCATTAGGATTAAGAGATCCTTCAGTAATGGCAGAATTGACTTGAGATGATGAAGAACTGTTGTTGATTGATGTTATATTCAGGATTTGAAGAAATTGTTGATATTACTCAGGAGAAAATTGATGTTAGATGTGGAACTAACATTGTGAACATCAGAAGAAGACTCATCTTTTCTTCCTTTTGTGAACTTGAATGTGGAGGGAAATCCCACAAGCCTATAGCATTAGGACTTTGTATGACCTGTCTTCTTTCAGTGAGTACATGTAAGATTCTTCTAAGAAGACTGAGAATTGGAATTAGTAAAGACATCCATAGCAATTGCATCACTGTTAAAGGCAGGAGATACATTGATTTTTCTTTGATGTTCTTCTTGAATGAGTAAGGCATAAGCAGTAGACAACGTAGGCAAGGGTTTCATCATGAGAATCCGACCTCGGATGATTTTATATGAGTCATTAAGCCCCATTAGAACCTGGATAAGCTTTTGATCTTCAAGAAACTTATTAAGAGCAATTGCTGCACTACATGAACAGGCTGGAAGATCTTGTACCACACGTAACTCATCCTATATCTTCATGAGCTTGGTGAAGTAAGTAGGAAAATCATCTGAGCCTTAAGACATTGAATATAGTTGTTGTTGAATCTGGTAAATCAATGCTCCACTGGACTGTTCATAACGTTGATTCAATTCACTCCAGATTTGAGATGCAGTTTGAAGAAAACGAACACTATCTGCGATATTTTTGTGAAGTGAATTTAAAATCCAACTTATAACCATAGAATTTGCATGAAACCAAGCAGGATAAGTAGGAGAATTAGACGCAGGTTGAGAAATCGAGCCATCAACAAGACCTAGCTTGCTCTTTGTAGACAGAGCAATAATCATTGCTCGTTTCCATGTGTTGAAACCAATGCCATTGAAGACATTAGTGACAAGAACATTACTTGGATTATCAGAGGATCCAAGGTAAAATGGATTAGAAACAGAAATTAAGTCAATTGTGGATTCTCCTGACATGATTGAAAAAAATCAATTTTATAAAAAAAAACCAAGTGAAGATGAAATCGAGTGAAAAGAAGAATGATTGAAGATGAATGCGGAAATGTAACATCCAAAAATTTACAACCAATTTAAACTTTTCAAAAACAACCCATATTCATTAAGTTATTACAAAAAGGTTTTCACTTCATTTATTATCAGAGTATCCCAGAAACATCAACATAAAACTAAGGAGCGGTACGATCACGCCTTCGCCTTGCCACGGTCTCCTGAAGTACCTGAAACAATACCCTGAAACTGTAAGCCCGAAAGCTTAGTGAGTTACCCCCAAAATACCAACCACAATACCATACACATATCATATCATAAACAGAACAATCATGCATATCGAATTTACAGTGTGACTGGTCCGCCTGCACCAGGCCTTCAGTCCACCCGATCCACTCTCTCTTCGAGTCAACAGTATGACTGGTCCACCCGCACCAGGACTTCAGTCTGTCTGGTCCAGTCTCCGAGCCTCGACACGTCTGGTCCGCCCTCTTGGGGCCTTCAGCCTATCCGGACCGCTCATCGGGCCTTCGGTCTATCCGGTCCGCCCTGGGTATGTTGGCCTACAACACAAAGCAGGACCCGCCTCAACCCAACCCCAGTCCAACAACCATGTGCACATAAACATATAATCACATAGCAATTCACAACTAATCAACCGATCTAGCAGATTACATAACATAGCAACATCCTAACCAGGATACCGACCTAACCGGTCACTAACATGGCATCATCCTATACACTAGGATACCGACCTTAACTAGGTCCCTAAAATAGCATCATCCTATATACCAGGATACCGACCTTAACCAGTCACTAACATAGCATCATCCTATATACCAGGATACCGACCTTAACCAGTCACTAACATAGCATCATCCTATATACCAGGATACCGACCTTAACCAGGTCCCTAACATAGCATCATCCTATATACCAGGATGCCGACCTTAACCAGGTCCCTAACATAGCATCATCCTATATACCAGGATACCGACCTTAACCAGGTCCCTAACATATCATCATCCTATATACTAGGATACTGAACTTAACCAGGTCCCCAACATAGCATCATCCTATATACCAGGATACCGACCTTAACCAGGTCCCTAACATAGCATCATCCTATATACCAGAATACCGACCTAAACCAGGTCACTAACATAATATTGTCCTAATTACCAGGACATCGATCTAAACAGATCAATAAGCACATCAAACAATACACGTACAGATATCAGATATAACTATCTCACAGATCATCGATCATAGTAATCTCTCATAACCAAAACACTGACCTAACCAGGTCACTAACATACCAATCCTAACGGAGCATAAGAGCATGACAACATAATGTCTATCCGGATACCGATCTAACATATCATAACCACATGTAGCATACTGTAACCATGATAACAACTAAAAGGGCCGGCCTTGGTGCCTTAGACCTTATTGATATAGTGAGGATAACGCACCTGCAACTGCCGATTTGAAGAAATAAGATCACACTGCTCCGACCACCAGCACGAACTCCACTACTGAACAAATCCAATAAACACCAATAATTACCAAAATACCCTTGGAAGTCAAACTAGTCAACCATTGGTCCAAGTCAAAGTCCTCAGCCAAAGTCAACCTTCCTGGTTGACCCTACTTGCCAAGTCAACCCGTTGACTCGTCGAGTTCCTGTGCTCAGAAACTTCCATGCCACAACTCAACTCGCCGAGTCGCCCCAAGACTCGTCGAGTCCAACAATCTCAGAGTCCTATCCTGCTCAACTCACCGAGTTGTCCCTCAACTCACCGATACACGGCTTAACCAGAAAGCCTAGGGTTCCACGACCAGACTCACCAAGTCCAAGGCAATCTTCAACAGACTCGCCGAGTTGTTCTTCCAACTCGTCGAGTCCATGCACATAATCATACAACTCGTCGAGCACACCCATGTGACTCGCCGAGTCTCTTCAGTTCTCATTCCATACAGAGGCTTTTCAAGCCATGCAGGGACTCCAATCCATAGATCCACTCTTCTATAGCCTAACCCTCACATAAAGTTGCAAACTTTACGTGAGAGCAAGGAGATATAATCCCAAAACACTTCTAGGGCTAGGGTTAAAGACAAAGGGCTTCACCAATAACTCTTAGACATGAACTTTATGACCTTTTGGGCCATCACACGTCTAGATCTGAAGTAGCAACTTCAGATCTAAGCCTCAAACTCGAGATAGCTCCCAAACAAGCTAATGGATCCCAAATCAACCACCATTCATGAATAAATAATGAAATAGCTTAAGGAGGAGGTTCCTTACCCCTGAAATGTGCCTAAACAGAAGTAGATTCCAGATCTACCCAAGCCCCTTGATGATGGCCTCCAAATCCCCAAGCTTCTTACACCAATTTTCTCTTCCAAGCTCTAATTCTTCATCAATGGAGTCACACACACGAGATGAGGGTTTCTGGGTCTCAAATGGGTAGTAAAGAGGCTGAAGGTGGGTTATAATGTGCTTTATATAGGGCACAATCCTCGGATTAGGGTTTTCTCCCTTCAGCACCAACTCGCCGAGTCCAGTCCCCGACTCACCGAGTTGGTCACTTAACATGTGACCAGAACCGCGACTCGACTCGCCGAGTCAACCTTCCTTATTTACACTAAGAACCCTGAACTTGCACTTTTGAACTTGGGGTGTTACAGGAAAGAAATTGAAGATCGGATCGTTAATCTGATACCATGTGAACAATGAAGAACTTGAGAGAGAAGAAATGATTTTCAATCTTAATTGTATTGATTAACTGATTACAAAGAAGATAACAAGAACTTTATATACAGACTACTCTATCAAAAATAACGACTGCTAACTAATTAGTAATTAAATTACTATAATACCCCTAACAGCAATAACAGAACAGAGAAGCTAACAAAACTAAGGAAGGAAACAAAAGGAATAGTGCGTTATAAGCTCGAAGAGTAATCCCTAACTTAAATTCTTTAAACAACGTTTACGATTCTCACCTAGACCTCTCAGCTCTTCCCTTCTCCATGTCGATTTGAGAAAATGGTGAAGATGATAGAAATATGGCTAGCTTCTTATCTTATGCCTCTTGGCAAAATTTACCCTAAACTTTTGATTATCTAATTTGATCATAAATGAAATATAATCAACTAGTTCTTACCATATTTATCATTCTAACCCTTCCCTATAATTTTCCTATATACTTAGTCCCCCAAAAGCTTATTTCATTATGTCTTGGTTAAATACTTAAGTTTTTTTTAAAACTTAACCCCTATTTTATATTTTTAACCAAAAAACTTGTTTTTATCATAGATTTTTCTTTTCGAAACTATTAAATAAAATGTAAAATCAATATGTTAATATTTCACCTCAATATGTTCCTTAATATTTCACCATTTTATTTATTGATTATTATTTATTTTATCATATTTATTTATTTAGCAAAGTTCAATTATCCCCGAAATAAGGATGTTACAACCAATGTTTTAAAAACCGGTTTTTTAGTTGAACCGGTATGGTGACCGGTTCCCGGTTCAACCGGTTTAACTGGTTCAACCGTCGGGGGAACCGGTTTCTATACTTTTCATGTATTTTTTTATTTTTCTACATATGCGTACATATAGAAATTATGAATTTGATGTTTACAACTTCAAACATTAAAAATACATATAAAAATAAGTTGTAGATGAATCCAAATACATTAAAATAATACTTAACCGTAAGTTTTAGTGTTTTACATTAATCCATATACGTCAAAAAGAAAATAAAGTATAATACCGAAACGAAATATAGTTTTTGATGAATACAAACACATCAAAAGAATTTATAACATTTACCATATGTTTTTATTTAGAGAAAACTAAATAGATTTGAAAAAAATTACCAAAGTTTATTATGTAAATGGTTTTTTTTTTTCATGTGTTTTTATTCGGTTCAACCGGTTTTTTCTAAAAACCGGCCGGTTCAATCCGATTCAGAAATCAATGTAAAACCGGTGATAGTTGAACCGCTCCCTCTCCCGGTTCCCGGTCCAACCGGTTCGACCGGCCGTTTCAAACCGGTTTTTAAAACATTGGTTACAACTACCCCACCCATCCTCACCCGTTCTCAAAATCACGGCTTCTAAGAATAAATGTGGATATATTCTTTTGATTTTCTCACGTGTCCTCCACATGAGATTTGATATCATTTAAAGAAACTAAGTTGCCATTTTTTTGCATAAAGCCACACAAATTAGAAAAAAAAAAAAAAAAGGAAAGTGCGTTGCTATTTAACACGAAAAAAGAAACTAACTTGCCATTTTTACATCAGGTCACAAAAAATAGACAATAAAACATATGTTGTTATTTAGCACGAAAAAAGAATCTACTTTGCCTTTTTTTTTTTTGCATCAGATGACAAAAAATAAAAAATGAAAGTACATTGATTTTTAGTGCGAAAAGGAAACTAACTTGCCTTTTCTAGTATCATGTTAAAAAAATAGAAAAAGAAAATACGCTGCTATTTAGCATGAAAAAAAAAGAAACTAAATTGCATTTTTCTGCATCAGGTCACAAAAAAAAGTTATTATTTAGCCTGACTTTTTTGTATTAGGTCACAAAAATTAGACAGAGAAAAATATGCTAGTTTTACATTTTAGCACATTAAAATATCCGGCAACAGGAAGTATAATGCTAGATGCTAATGTGCATCTGCACATCATGTAGCTTTGTACTAGATACTAATGTTCATGTAGCATTGAAACTGTTAGTGGTAGAGTTATGTTGAAAGCTACTACTTTTCTTGGCTAAATTTGAGGTAAAATGTTGATAACTTTGAGAGTTAGGTAATTTCTAATTTCAAAGGGAGGACTTGATGCGTGACATTTGAAATATTATTACTATGGCCAAAAATCAGAAAAGGAATTACAATTTCAATCTTTTATTCAAAAGGTCATTGCTTGCTTTATTTTATTTTTTTGAAAAACCATTGACATTTTGAAAATTTAGCAGACTAGGCAGCTCTATTTTTTTGCAACTTAACTTTTAGTCGGTTTGTTTATTGATCGAAGTCATTGTTAATAATCTTGTTATGAACATAAAATTTTACTTTAATACATGTAGAATATAGACAATTATTTTTTAGATTGATGATCAAATAAAATCAGCTCAAAAGTATCGATGAAAATGAAAAAGAATATATATTTTTTTCATACGTTCGGTTTCGGACGTTTATTTATTTTATTTTAGTTAACAAAGTTCAAATTGATAACATTTTCAAGCATAAATGTTTTTTCTGAACAAAAGAAATAAAAAGTGACTTTTTCAGTAAAAAAAACAGAATATATAATAGGTTTTATAATGTTTGCCTTCATTGTGAAATTTTGATCCATTGTGCAATGTATTACCATCATTATTTAGGGTATAACTGAGTTGACGGTGGACTTGTGTGAGTAGTATTTTGGTTTTGAGAGGTTATGTAAGTTTTCCATGACAATTTAAAAGAAAAAAAATGAAAATTAAACTTATTTAGGGTAAACATATATGTTGAACATGTAGGTTATGTTGATTTTCCCTATCACCTTAAAATTAAAAAATAAATAAATTAGAAAAGAAACTTATTTAGGCTTAATCACAAGGAATACAAGAACCACATTCCATGGACCAAAAGTCGGGATGAAGTATATATATTAGTTTACATTTCTTTACCTAATTCTTGGTTTTAGTTGCTTGATTTAGTTGGCTAAAGGCCTAAATAGAAGTGGGCATCGCCCATATTTGGATTTCTCTCTCAAACGAGCTTGTGTAGATATGGGAACTAGATCATCTTTATCATCTAAGGTGGTATTTTATTTTATTATTATTATTATTATTATTATTATTATTATTATTATTATTATTATTATTATTATTATTATTATTATTATTATTATTATTATTATTATTATTATTATTTTTGCTTTATGAATTAAGAAGAGAACAGTTTGGACATGAAATGCTATAGATTAAGATTTGGGTTATAAAATGAAAAGATTAAACTTAAAATAGGAGGAAATGATGTTAGAACTCTAATTAAAAGTCTTTAATATCCGGTTAATTAGTAATTATAAATTCTCCGATGACATGGCTTCGGAAAGGAAGGAGTGGAAGTGGAGACATAAAATCAGGGTTTCATGTTAGTACCCGAATATTTGTATATTCATTCGTGCATTCACTTGTCAACGTCAGAGGTTTCTTATTAAAATAGTCTCTCTACCTTTAGATGAAAGTAAAACAAGTTACATATAACATTTTACTTACCCGCTATGGCCTTTCGGAAATTGTGTATATTTTTGTTGAAAAAAAATTAAGATATTAGATGAAACAAGGTTAATGTTGTGATTTCATTATATATGCAAGAAAATCAAAATCCCTTTAGCAAAAAGTTTAAACAGAAAACGTTTGTGTGTGTGTGTGTTTTTTAAAGAAACCCGTTTTAATATCATGAAAATCAAATAAGTCGTAATATATCTTCTTTTAAACGAATTCTATAAATTACAAAAACAGCAAGGCTAAATTTATATTTTGAATTGACAAGGACACTTCTTGAAATTTGAATTATGGCTGCATGAGTTGTTTCAGTCCCCGAGCTTTTAAAATTTCTAACATAGTCCCTCAGCAAGAAAATACTTTTCATTTAGGTCATCTCATCTGTCTATGGGTTCGTAATTTACAAAATATGTCTTGGCTAAAACAACCTCATACATATTATATAAAATGAACAACTTCCCATAACATGGAAATCAACAAAAACACTCCAAATCATCATACATTATATAATAGAAACAACTGCTTATATCCTGCGAACCCATATAAAATAATCGTTTTTGATGATAATATCATTTGGTTCCAACTATACAAACACAAAATTGCATATTATTATTGGGTTAATGTTGTGCCAATAATAAAACTGACCAGAAAAAAATCATAAAATTTAATTGGAAGATGAATTAATAAGGCAGGCATGGTTAATATGATGCAATTGTTTGTATCAACACTTTGGCAGCTAAACACCTGAAAGGCCTTAGAATACAACGAATATTCATCCATTTGTTTCACAAAATATAATTGGTTTGAGATGAAAATTATTACGTTTATGGAATGTAGTTCATGAAATAGTCAGTTTACTTTTTGGATTGTCTATCGTAATTTATGTTTTGTAGCAAATTAATAATTGTTTTATGCAATGTGTTGCGAGATAAAATTAAGTGACATGCATGTTAAGTGTTACAAAACATTAGTAAATTTGGCTTTGATTTGTATGTCTTCAATTTTGGTTTCTTAAGTTATGAGCTACTTTACGTATTTGATAATTAAAAGTGACAGTTAAATTATTTGTTGAATCAAATAAATTATAAATATATACAAATTGTAATTTATAGCCTAACAAAAACACTATAGCTAAAAGTGCTGCTTACAACGCACAATGTACAACCTTTTTTTATAGTTACTACCCCTATATAAAATTATAGATAATTTAAAAATCATCCAACTTATAAAAATAATCCTTAAACTTTTCTCAATCTTACTTATAAGAGGCATGGTACTTAATGGTACTTAGTTATGAACCATAGATTCTTATAAATTATTCAAAATCATTCGACTTACAAAAATAGTCCCTAAACTCTTCTTAACTTTTAATAAATCATCTAACGCTTATTTCTTTTAAAATTTTAGTGTTTTTAAAAGTTGTGATACACGCAAGAAAAACACACGCAAGAACCCACGACAAATCATGTGCTAAAATACTAATTGTTTATAAATGGAGAATATATTATCAAAACTAAGGATGATTCCTACTTCTACAAGGGCATTTCGAAGTTGAATTTGGAAGAATTTGCCATTAAGTAGATTTTAACTTCATTATAATGTGACGGCTGGTTGTAAATTAGTACTACATCGACATTGTTTAAAAAATAAAATAATCAAATACATTTTAGTTCTAAAATTTTACAAGTAATACTTATCGTCTCTTCCGAGGGCAAGTTTATATTACGAAAATGTAGGTATTTTGACTCTCCTAAATTCTTATAACTTACAATAAAATATATATAAAAAAATATTAGGACCTACTTTAAAAAATATGAATGACCTATTTTGTAGTATTTGGCAAAAAAAAAAAAAAAAAAAAAAAAAAAAAAAAAAAAAAAAAAAAGGGGTATTAGGACCTACTTTATAGTGCTGCACAAAAAAGAGATGAAAACAATATATAAAAAAATAGAAGACACATGAATAAGTCTCAAGCCTCGAATTGCTCTATCCATTTGCTCTCTTTGTCTCTCACTTTTAAAGTGTTGTTGGTGTCATGTAGGGGTGAACTCGATTCCAAAACCGAACCAAAAAACCAAATTTATGGATACGGTCATACAGAGGAACCAAAAACCGAACCGAACCGAATTATGTATTCGATCCAGTTCTAATTCGGTATTGTTTCCAACGAGTATTTTGCTCACTCCTAGTTATTAGAATCTTGAACTGAACCAAACCGGACTAATAAACCAATAACCAAATTTATGGATATGTAAAAACTGAAACCGAACCAAATTATATATTCGGTTTCCAATCAGTTTAGTTCCAACAAGTATTTTAATTGCTCACCCTACTACTAACATGATAATTTGTTTCCTCTTTATATGTTATCTTACATCAAATATAACTCTAAAATATACTGGATAAGCACATTTACTTGTGATATGTGTGATTGGAAACCAAAAAGCATGTCTACAACACTTGCAAAAATTTGGATCCATTTGACAATATTATAAAGAAAAAATATACTACAAGGACTAGTTTTGTAATTTATGTAATTAGTATCTTAAAAACAACAACAAAGTGCAGTTTTTGATCTCGAGCGTCCACGTCAGCTTTTCTTCACGCCACACGATCTATCTACCACCTCCATTCCCTCCATAAATCGATAAAAATACCAACTACCATAAGAGCTAAACCATCAGTCAAACACCTTCTCTCACTCTCTCCATTCGAACTCCGACTGTATTACCATGGCTCCACCGCCGTCCCCCACCAGTCTCCAGATCGAATCCGTCGTATTTCCACCATCCGTCAAACCTCCTGGTGCAACCAACGCTTTGTTCCTCGCCGGCGCAGGTATTAATTTCCATTTTCAAATCAGTAATTAAACTTGATCTTCCACCGATAAAAAATCATGTCACTTTCATCTCTTCGGTTAGGTTTACAATTTTATTGTTAGTTGGAGTTTGAATCGTGTAAATCGTGGTTTCTATCATGTGCAAGGTGTGAGAGGTATGGAAATCGATGGTAACTTCGTGAAATTCACGGGGATTGGTGTGTATCTGGAGGATAAAGCTATTCCGTCACTCGCCGTTAAGTGGAAGGGAAAAACTGCTGCTGAGTTGACAGATTCCGTTGAGTTCTTCAGAGACATTGTTACTGGTAAGCTTCAACTAATTTTGTGCTTATGACTCTGATTTTAGGTGTTATTAACTCGTCACAAAAAAAAAAGTATAATTACAAATAAGGGCAAAAAGTATGATTTTTGCTTTGGTATTAGAGTATTAGGTGTTCTTAACTCATTACAAAAAAGTAGAAATAAAGGCAAAAAGTGAAATTACAACAAAAAAAAAAGGGCCCAACCGGGTTCGAACCGGTGACCTCTTGATCTGCAGTCAAATGCTCTACCACTGAGCTATGGACCCATGATTGCTTTTAATGTTATAAATTCGTTACAAAAAAAAAAAGTATAATTACCGATAACAACAAAAACTTTAACTTCTGCTTTGATATTAGTTGTTATTAACTCATTACAAAAACCTTATAATAAGGGTAAATTTTGAAATTACAAGTAAACGAATTATAAAAAAGGGCCCAACCGGGTTCGAACCGGTGACCTCTTGATCTGCAGTCAAATGCTCTACCACTGAGCTATGGACCCTTGATTGATTTAATAATAAAAAATAAATATTAATTAATTAGGTCGTTTTTAACGTCTTGATCTTATTAGGCAGTAGGCAGATAGTCTCCGATTAATTCTAGCATAGTATTACTGTAAGTCATTCTCTAAAGTTTAGACAATCGACTTTTGTTATGGAATTCTTAACTGAAGGATAAAAACTTTCAAGACATTTTTAATGGAAACAAGAAATTAATGTGTCACATGTATCAATCATGATTTTCCCCATTAAAGCAAAATTTGATGAAGTTAAGTTATCCCGACGAATCCACAGAGCATGCAACCTTTATATATATATATATATATATATATATATATATATATATATATATATATATATATATATATATATATATATATATATATATATATTTCATTATTTAGGTCAACAAGTTATGAATAAGTTCTTTTAAGAAATTCATTTTCATTATCTATAAATGTTTAAAAATTTTCATAAATGATTCATCTGTATAAAAATAAAATTCAAATTTAATATGGATATCGTTATAATATGATGGATGAATTGAACTTACAAAATCGCCCACGAGAAGCACAAGAAATTAAGTGGGAACCCAAAACAAAAAGGTCGCAAAGACATTAGTATTATTAGGGTTGTGCATGGGTCGGTTTGGGTCGGTTTTGGACCCCAACCCAACCCAACCCGTAAATGATCGGTTTCTGGTTTTCAGAACCCAATAGGATCGGTTTCTGGTCGGTTCGGTTTCTGATATCGGTTTGGGCGGTTTCTCGATTTCTTGGGTTCAACCCATACACTTACGGTTTCTGGGTTTAAACCCATGGGTTTTGGGTTTGAACCCATTTTCCAGAAATGTAACAATTAGTTAAATAATTAAAAAACACCTAAGCTTCTTTTATTTATTTTTATTTTTTAATATATATATATATATATATATATATATATATATATAATAATAATAATAATAATAATAATAATAATAATAATCAGTAAAAAGCATCGGGTTTGCGGGTTTGCTGGGTCGGTTTCTCGGTTTTAAAGAAGGGTCGGTTTCTTGGGTTGTTGGGTCGGTTTCTGGGGGCAAAATCGAAACCGAACCCGGAAAGTCGGTTTTTACAAATTTAAAACCGACACCGTCGGTTTTGATTCGGTTTCGGTTTTTTCGGTTTCGATTTCGTCGGTTTTTGTCGGTTTCTCGGTTTCTTGGTTCGGGTTTGCTCACCCCTAAGTATTATACTATTATTCTTGATAGTGTTAGTATTTATGTATGTATCTCGCTAGCCCAATAGAGTTTGTCAGCCCACATTGTTCTCGGCCCTTTCACTTAGCCCATTATGTGTGTATATGTATTGTGAGTAAATAATTCATTATCCATTATGATTATATTAGTCAGCATATAGAACATTACAAAGAATAGTAATGATACTCTAAAACCCCTAAAAACAAGGAAACATTAGCCGTTTAATAGGTTAAATTAATGGCCAACAATTAACTTCACAAATTAGTAAATTTGATTGCCATACAATAAAACACATGCAACACAAATAAAAATCATCACATAAAATAAGAAAATGTATCTTGATTTCTATAGAACTCAATGCAACACCGACTCAACATGACATAGACGTGGTGTCATGAACATAGTAGATGTCATTAGACTTCCTCGCATAAGTGATTTTTTAA